>NW_022631033.1:12742399-12989613 GCF_010015895.1 Lontra canadensis
GTTTTGTCAATTATACCTCAATAAAGCAATAAAGTTGGGGAAAGAAAAAAAAGAGATCTATCCTGGATTGTCCCTACTTGTTAATTATTTCCAGCCCTTACCCAATCAGATTGCAAGTGAAGATTACAGCAAGAGATTGGGTTCATTTGGATAGTCCAAAATGTCAAAAATTGCCTCTGGCTCCAATGATTATTCTTTTAGCATTCATTAGTTATGAAAAGCCTTAGGAAAAAAAATTTACTATGAATTCAGTAATTGTGGTAGTTGAATTTTCATTTCAATGTAAATTCAATATGTATTTGAAAAATAGTGGTGTGTATAAGCCATTATTAATCAAATCTATTTATTTATCTATTTCTTTGGTAGATAA
Source organism: Lontra canadensis (assembly GCF_010015895.1). Lineage (NCBI taxonomy): Eukaryota > Metazoa > Chordata > Mammalia > Carnivora > Mustelidae > Lontra > Lontra canadensis. The sequence continues at coordinate 12,742,770 of NW_022631033.1, forward strand.
ACAGATTCTGGGGATTGCCTTCCCAGAATCTGGAGTTAAATGCCGAAAAATACTGTTTTACACACTGTAGAAGCAAACGAACAAATGCATAAAGGCTTTATAACTGATAGTCAACCTTGGTTCAATTTTATTGTCACCTAATCAGCTGAAATTCTGTAAGAGCCACCACCCCAATTATTCAGTTGTTTAATATAATAAGTTTCTCCAGGGCCCACAGTCTCTGGCTACGGAGGGGATACCAACAACCATAACCACTCAAACTCTCCCTTTCCTCAAGTCCATCACACAGAACCTCAGCCTCCGATAAAATATTCCTCAAATGAGAACGGAAGGTCCCAAGTTGTGTCTCTCTTATGCTCACTAAGAAACCCGGTCCCACAGAACTTTGTCCAGTTCTGTCCATTGCACATGACCCATTTGTTTCAAGGCATTGGGGGATATAAAGTTACCCCTCATTTCTGCCCTGTGATGGCCAGGTGGATGGTTAATGGCATGCTAGAGCCTTCATGTTCCTCTCTGAGGAGGCAGCAGCCCCTTCCTTCCCACTCACTCTGTGCTGCACTGTGTTTTGTGTTCCTGTGACTCAGAGTGACCCTCACATTCATAGCCACTTCACTTTTTCCAAAAGCCTAGCCTTCTAAGCATTTGCAGGTAGAATCTGGGTCCCAGTACAAGACAGATACTGTGCTGTTATTCCTGCCTCCCCTTTCTATCACTTACATTCAAGTGTTGGCTTCTCTTTCTCTTCCATCCAAAACAAAATCCTTACTGAAAAATTCCTCATGGAACCGTCTATTTAAACAGCCCATTTATTTGTCAGGTGACTGAAACATGTTTGCATCTCAGGGAAAACACTGTCATTGATTTGACATAATATATTGTTGGTAAGAGAGTTTTTGCATTTATTCCCCTACTGATAACAACCTTAATGTGATTAAATCAGAGGGAGATTACCATTTATTTCACTTCCAGTTTTGGAAAGCAGTAATTTTGAGAAAGGGAAATTGAATGGCTTATTTAAATAGTGAAAGATAAGCAACTTAGTGTTTTGGGAGGATGTATAAGGTATAGAAGGCAACTAAATTTAAAATTAAGAGTTAAGAACAGGCTGATGGAGCTCACCTCCATAGGCAGTAAATATTCCTCGGAAAAAAAAAAAATGGGCAAACTGCCTGAGACTCACCAGGAAGAGAGAACTAAAATAATTCAGAACAGCATGAAGAACAGTAAACGGAAGATTTCTGTTTTCATCTAAGAAACAAGATGGCGGCTTAGAGCGTTTGGAGACATAGGAATGGGATAATGGTTGGGAAGACTTTTCTTTCCTCATTCACACTGTGAGTTGGCATGAGAGTATTTAAAGGATGAGGGCCTTAACTATAAATGTAACTGAATCATGTCTATAGTCTGGTCCTGCTGTCCCGAGTTTCAGCTCAGACTGCCTGACCGAGACTCCAGGACACGTACAGCTTCTATAATCAGGTAACTTGGTCAAAACTGCTTACCTGTGGGGCAGGAGGCAGAGTGGAATCGAGCAGCTCTGTGAAGATGGCGAAGGTTCTATTCATGCATCGACAGAGCATTGACATTTTAGTTTTTATTTCTTTAATTATCTGCGAAGTACATACATGATATCAGGGAAGAAAACTCCAACAGGTGAAACAGAAGCTCTTGACTTGTTCCCAAAGGAATGTAATCAGTTCGGTTAGTAAGCAGCAAGCAATCTGTCCTACAGTCATCTCTACATCCACGCATGCGTGTGCTTGTACACATGCCATGCAGTCCAGACAACATATGCATATTTTGTCATCGTCGTTTCGTGATGTTTCTGGGTTCTATATATGAATAGGCTCCTTCTTCTACAGCTCAGACTTTCTCCTGTTTGCTTAAAGATAATTTTATGTTGTATATATTCATTCTTTATAATAATACGATTCACTTAACAGTCATTTCTATAGGTGGTTTTTGCATTAAAATATTTTTAAGTTTTTTTAATTTTAAATTTTAAAATATTTGTATTTATATGCCCTCACATACCCATTGGAATATACTTCTAGAATACACTCCAAGGAATGAATTGCTAAGGCAAGGTTGGTATGTATTTTACGTTTTATCAGTGACTGCGAAATTTCTCTCCAAAAGACTCTATCAATTTACCCTCACATCAACTGTGCCTAAAAATGCCCATATAAAAGTACACCCTCATCAAAAATGGATCTTTTTAATCTTTCTATCTTTACCTTCCTTTTTACCTTTTGGCAATGTGAGAGAAAAATTGTCACCACTTCTGTGTTTATCAGAACCTACTTGTCTTTCACAGCCTGGCTTGAACGCCATCGCTTTCGTCAACACCTTCCCTGGCCACCTGGGACTGGCTGGATCACTGCAGCGATATGTCCAACCCCACCTCATTATATGTCACATTCAGTTCTGTATTATAGTTATTATTAGTGTGTATTCTTAACTCTGCCTCTGGGTTGAAAGCAAGGCCAAGTTCTACGTCCAGTTCATCTTTACATCTCCCTTAGGCCCTTGTTTTTGTGGCTTATACATAGCTGAGAGGTAATAAATAAATTAATTAATTAATTAATTTAAATGCACAAACAGTAGAAGAAAAAAGGAAAGAGTGGACCTCTATTCTAAATGCACCATGTTTGGGGGCATCTGGTTAGCTCAGTCAGTAGAGAGTTAGTTCAGCCCTTGACCCCGGGGTTGTGAGTTTGAGCCCCATGTTGGCTGTAGAGATTCCTTGAAAGTAAAATCTTAAAATTTTTTAAAAAATAAATGAATAATGTTTGATAAGGAAATTTTGTTGCATACATTTTTAAAAAAATTTTTATTATATTATGTTAGTACATATGGTACATCATTAGTGTTTTTAAATTTAATTTAATTTTATTTAATTTTATTTTATTTTTTTCAATGTTCCATAATTCATTGTTTATGCATCACACCCAGTGCTCCATGCAATCTGTGCCCTCCTTAATCCCCACCACCAGGCTCACCCAACCCCACATCCCCTCCTCTCCAAAACCCTCAGTTTGTTTCTCAGAGTCCACAGTCTCTCATGGTCTGTTTGCCCCTCCGGTTTCCCCTAACTCATTTCTCCTCTCCATCTCCCCATGTCCTCCGTGTTATTCCTTACGCTCCACAAGTAAGTGAAACCATATAATTGACTCTCTCTGCTTGACTTATTTCACTCAGCGTAATCCCTTCCAGTCCCATCCATGTTGCTACAAAAGTTGGGTATTCATCCTTTCTGATGGAAGCATAATACTCCATTGTATATATGGACCATATCTTCTTTATCCATTCATCTGTTGAAGAGCATCTTGGTTCTTTCCACAATTTGGCGACTGTGGCCATTGCTGCTATGAACATTGGGATACAGGTGGCCCTTCTTTTCACTACATCTGGTTCTTTAGGTAAATACCCAGTAGTGCAATTGCAGGGTCATAGGGAAGCTCTATTTTTAATTTTTTGAGGAATCTCCACACTGTTTTCCAAAGTGGCTGCACCAACTTGCATTCCCACCAACTGTGTAAGAGGGTTCCCCTTTCTCCACATCCTCTCCCACACTTGTTGTTTACTGTCTTGTTAATTTTGGCCATTCTAACTGGTGTAAGGTGGTATCTCAATGTGGTTTTGATTTGAATCTCTGTGACGGCTAATGATGATGAACATTTTGATTTATCCTGAGAAGACCGAGCAAACAGTGAATACAAAAAAGAATCATCAGGTCAGAAGAAACCTCATATTAAATCCATCCCAAGGTTCTTAGGTCTAAATATACCTACATGTTAATTTGCATAGAATGAAATATCTAACTCATAATTCTTTTATTGTATATGAAGTATAGTGAGCACCATAGTTGGCATCAGAAACACTGAGTTCAAATCCTATGTAAGTCACTTACCGTCTTGTGACTTCAGAAAATTCATTACTTGCAAGATGATTATTTGTTTTCACAAGAGGTGTTGACTAGGTGTCTACCGTGAGTCAGGCACAGAGGCAATAAATATGAATACATTGTGGGAATCACAAGATATGTACGTGAACATACTTTTAGAATAATTGATGTCTATGCACAAGGAGGTATTATACAGTTGAGACAAGGTCTGCTCTTCCTTACAAAAAAAAATTGAATACATAGTCTTTTATTGAACATTTTCAATCCCATTAAAAAAGACAAATGTTTATTGTTTTAATAGACAAGTTTTTTGAACCACAAGCTAAATATTTTCCATGAATGTTTTTGGTTCAGAGACCTATGTGAGCACTGGTACTTCTATGATCTGTTTCCCTTATTTCCCCTTACTTATTTTTATTAACTCATTCATATTTTTAAAGGTGGTATACTAAGACAATGAAAATGCTGAATGGTATCACCATTTTCTTCTTTACATACTAAGCATCTCATTGTGTGTTTGGAAAACAGTATTTATAAAACTGCAGCAATGTGAGGTCAGTGAATGGGATAGAAAATAAAGAGGTTTTAGGGATCTTTGCACCTGTTTTGATGGGAATTCTTTGCTCCTAAAGTTCTCGGGAGGGAAAAAAAAAAAAAGGAAAAAAAAAAACCCGCCCTTTTCGCTCTAACATGTTGACCTTTGGGTCTGAATTAGTGCAGTATCAGTGGCAAAATCTGAACTGTAAAATGAATCTGTTAGGATTAAGGGTTTAGCTGTTGCATGGCTAAATGGGTCAAGCTCGCTTAACTGATGGATTTAACCGATGCTACCCAAAAGACGAAAAATTTGGATTCCCACAAACCTGCCAGCTTTCAACATTGCTAGTATATCACACTTTTTCCACGAGACTCACAGCCTCTCAAGTTTTGGGAAGAAAAAAAAAAAACCAAACTTCGCAATCCCAACTTCTTTTCTGAGCCAGCCTTATTAAAGGAAAGTGAGCACTCACCACTCATCCTACCTAACAGCTCAGGGAGGCACAGTTTTACTTGGTAACTGAAGTAATGTAACCAACTCCACTAATCTGCCTTTAAGCCTACAATAATTTATTCCAGCTTCTGTGAATGTTTCAAAATATACTTCAATGGTAAAAAGAATATGAACTTCTCCGTTTGCCAAATTTGATGCACAAGGGGGGAAAAATGTTGAGTACAATGCTTCCATTAATCGGATGCAGAACATTTGAATAGGATAAACGGGTATAAATTGAATTCAGTTTCTTGTAGCCTTAAGAATAAAGAAATGCTTAGACACATTGATCAGCAGATATAGGCAGCTGGTAAATTGTTACCTTAAAACAAAGCGAATCCTTGGGGGTACCTGGGTGGCTCAGTGGGTTAAAGCCTCTGCCTTCGGCTCAGGTCATGATCTCAGGGTCCTGGGATCGAGCCCCGCATCGGGCTCTCTGCTGAGCGGGGAGCCTGCTTCCTCCTCTCTCTCTGCCTGCCTCTCCGCCTACTTGTGATCTCTGTCTGTCAAATAAATAAATAAAATCTTAAAAAAAAAAAAAAAAGCAAATCCTTTATTTCTAGAGCCTACACTAATGCCTCTATCATTCCCGTAGTTGTTTCGTGGATTAGGAATACATCTCACCGGTCTGTTAATTACGAGTGCCAACCTAAGAAGTTGCCCAGGCCTTACTGATATCCCCCTCAATTCTCTATCAATTTGCTGAGAGTCATGAAAATTAGAATTAGATGTAATGGTCACCATCAATTTTTCAAAACAACCATAAGGAAGTGCGCAACTCCGAGTGGACTTGGGAAAACTATAAAAGCTTCCTCTCGAGAGACCTTGACTCTCTGGTGGCTGTGTTGTGCCCCCCACTCTCCTCACCCTAATGCGAGTGAAAGTGTGGATGGATGCAGATTTTTCCATTTAATTTCCACCAAGGGTGCGTTCTCCTGCATGGGTTTATATTGCTGCCTAATGAAATAATCAGCTAGTATGCAGAGGGGGAGTGGTAGCACGAGAGGGGAGGAACCATCCTAAAAGGTCTATTATCCTGTCAATATGTGCACAGAACTCTCATTAATGTTAATTAGATTTACCCGCCAGTACAAAGGGGACGCTAGACCTTAAACAGCAAGTTTGAGAAATCCTATCTAGCAATGCAAAACATAGGGAAAAAAAAAATTAGAAATCCTTCCTGCCTCCAAGCAACCTTAACTTGTGTAAAAGACATTTATGTGGCCATTAACTCAAGCAGAAATTGAACTTGTCAGCATTACATGCAGGATGTATAGAAGGGTAACTGTTCATGAACAATTTCTCCAATGAATTAAATACAAACTGGATTTATTTCTAGTCACTAGATGTACTCTGTCCATCATCTTCTTAATAGAACAACTGTAAGAGATGGAGGCTGCATAGCGCTTTTATTCATGCTTGCCTTTAAGGTGGAAGACGAGGGATCAAAAGACAGAGCTGCTGTTGAAGATCCGGCTTATGAATAAAACCAAAAACCTGGGGTCATCCTCGTCTCCTCTCTTTGTCACGTGACCCATATCTAACCCATCAGCAAGGCCTGTTACTTTCCTTAGAAGAAATGTGAAATCAGACCACTTTGCTTCCGCGGCCCTTCTCCCACCCCGGTTCAAGTCAACGCCTGTCTCACCCTGATTATTGTTAACAGCCATAACTGGGACTGCTCTCTACCACCACGTAAAGGCTACAATATCCCTTTCAATAGTCTGTCATTTTCTCCTTACTGCCTTCACTGGCTGGCTAGCTCATTCAGAGTGAGCGCTGGCACGGTGGTCCTTAAGGTAGACCACACCCCCACCCATAACCTCTGAACTGGCACGCTTCAAATTTCCTTCTCAGTCTATGCCTTTCTGGTACAGTGCCTCTGTGGGGTCCTGCGGGCATGCCAATCCTCTCTGGTCTCGAAGCCTTTTTTTTTTTTTTTTTAAGAATTTATTTATTTATTTATTTGACAGGGAAATCACAAGTAGGCAGAGAGGCAGGCAGAGAGAGAAAGAGAGAGAAGGAAGCAGGCTCCCCGCTGAGCAGAGAGCCTGAAGCAGGACTTGATCCCAGGACCCTGAGATCATGACCTGAGCAGAAGGCAGAGGCTTAACCCACTGAGCCACCCAGGTCTCGAAGCCTTTCTCTGCACTGTTCCCCTGACCTTCCTCCCTGTTTCCTTACTCTGCTTTTCTCTGTGTTATTTGGCTAAATGGTACATAACTTCATAACAAGTACACACTTAACCACTTGTTGGCAACCGTCTGCCCCCAGTAAGATGTATCCTGCATGAGGAGGGTACTCTGTCTGGGTTTCTGCTGTTGACCCAGAACCCTGGACATGGTGCAAATCATAGTAGACACTCAGCAAAACTTTCTGGAAGGAATGAAGTTAAATACTGTAGCAGTTGAGAATACACTGTATTCATTCTCTGTTACTAACAGACACTAACAGTGCACCCATTTTCTTCAGCATCTGGAATTTTCTTCATACTACCTCAAGAGATTATGTAAGAAATATAGCCATAGGTCAGCTTTGGATCCCAGATTTCTTTATTGCTTCCCACGTTGGTTGCTTAAAAATATCTTTTGCACCCAGTTCTCCTTATTTTTAAGTATTTTTCTTACTTGAAGGTCAGGCATTTTTTTTTTTCCATTCCAGATTCATTGAACAAAACCTTGCATAGACATGGTTACATCTTTTTTTGTTGTTGTTGTTAACCCTGGACCTGTCTCAAAATCAGGTTTGCAAAGAGAAAAGACCTAATATCTTCTATAGCATAATCACAAGTGCTAGAAACAGGAGCTTTAGCATGAGTGTACAGACCTGAATTATGCAACCTACCAGTTTTTGTATGTGACATGTTGACAGAGGTTGACACTTCGTGGGTGAGTACCGTGTAGTTGTCAACTGGCATTAAGACTTGCAGTTCATTCTGCAGTCAAAATAAAGGAGGACTGACAAAGTCCATATTTGAAATTTATACTCCAGCACTGTGGCAGCCTAAATAAAGCATTTCTGATCGCTCTGTAGAACCCAGTGTCCCTCTGCTTTGTTAAGCACAGAAATGAATGCGTTTAAGCTTAAACAAGGTGTCTGTTCACCATACACATTTAAGTGCATTTTGCTCATTGTGATAATTAGAAGTACATTTTTCTTAATCACCGAACTTTTATGTCCTTTTGTTAATTACAATAACATGTATTAGAAAATAAGCAAGAGAGAAAACCAGGGAGAGAATGTATCCACAAGAAAAGAAGACGCCTGTTCTGATTTTAATAGTTCAGGAAAAAACTATAATGGGAAGCTGTAAAGCTTTGGTGAAAGAATTCAAGGGGTGGGAAATTTTCTTTATATATTATAGGGTTTTTTTAAATGCTTCTTGCTTCTCTAGTAGGATTTAGTTTTTCATTCCAAGAAATATTTACTGGAAAGTCCACAGTATTACCATATCGTATTGTATGGAATTTTAGTACAGAATCAGACTTTATAAAGAACCGTGGTTTATTCTGTCCCTGTCATAACACCTATCCTGAGTAAAGCAAGCTTTTAAACTCATAAAAGTAATTAGGGATGTGATCTATGGAAATAGTTCTACGTTATTATAAAGCTATTTGTATTGCCTTTCTTTTAGAACTAAATTACCATGTGTTTCTAAATTGGGGTCTTTTTCTTCTTTTTCTTCTTCTAAATCATAGAGGTTGTGCTTTCTTTGTTTGTATAATGAATAAGAGCCTTATCTGAAAATTGTTGCAAAGCCATGTGCCATTTAAGGTAGACCTGAAAATTCAGTTTCTTCTTTCTCCTCCTAAGTGAACAAATAGACGGAGGAAGGCTTCTACCTGCCTGACAGTGGTAATTGAATTACCGCACAACACATTAAGCCAAGAAAATCCAGAGCAGCAGCAATTAAATTATGTTCTCATGTTCCTGGGAGTAGGCTCTCCACAGACAGAGAATGAGGAGACAAAACTGTATAAAATAATGGACACAGAGATCAGGAAGCTAAGGAAGAAGACATTAGGTCTTGAGCTGGGCCATCTTACAAAGGACTAAAAAGAAGGGACTCGGACTTGGTTGAAGTTGTTTCCACTTTGGTTTACTTTCTATTCAGCCAAGATATAGTGCAAAGGATATCTGGGATCAAGATACAAGTTTCTAGAGTTTTTTTTCCTAGAGAAAGACTTCTAGTTTGGGAATCAGTTGTGTTGGCACAAAGTGAACAATCAGCCAGCAGAGCCCTTACTGTCTTAACGTAGACTTCTCAGTTGGGAAACAGACCTCGTGAGCACTGTCAAGTCTCCCTCCTACCTGAAAAGGCTCTTCTGCCCTGGGCCACGATGATATCCATCCCACATTTCCACTCGCCATGGCCCCATGGGGGTCACTAATGCTCGTGATTTCACACAAATAACTTACTTGAATTCATTTGATGCATATAACAACCTTGAAAGGTACGTTTCACTTTAATCTTTTTTTTTTTTTAGATTTTACTTTTATCTTAATGTGACCTATAAAGATACTGAAATATAATGAGTGACATCAAATTAATAAAGGTAGCCGCCACTTTGAATTTTGTATTTACTAATTGTTAGGTATTACCCTAAGTATGCTGTATCTACTATCAAATTTTATCCTCAATATAACCCCATGAGGTGGAGGCTCTTAACAGTATGTGGGGTTTTCTTCTCCTCCTTCTTCTTCTCCTTCTTCTTCTTCTCCATCATCATCATCATCATCATCATCATCATCATCATCATCATCATCTTTGCAATGCCAGGGCACCATAAATAAGCACCCCCAGGGGGATAGATGCAGCAAAATGGCAACAAAACAATACCTTTTCATATTTAGCCCCACATGCCTAAGGTAGAAAATAAGGAATGTGAAGAAATTTTTAAACCACAAATGGCAAAACAAACTCAGGTTTATATTGTCTAAAAATGTTTTATTCAAATTCATGGAGGTATAATTTACATACAATAAAATTCACTCATTTAAGTGTACACTTCAGTGAATTTTGGCACATTTGTACACCATATAACCACTACCACAGTCAAAGTGTAGCACATTTCATCCTCCCCAAAAATGTTTTCATTTGATCCTTCCCGGTGAATACCAGCCTTCTGTCTGTGCAGACAGCCATTTATCTGCCTTCTATCACAATGGATGGTCCTTTTCTAAACTATTATGAAAATGGACTTATACTGTTTATATACTTCTGTGTCCATGGAGTTGTATGTTGGTATCTCATTCCTTTTTATTGCTGAGCATTATTCTACTGAATATATAACACAATTTGTTTACCCTTTTACTGGCTGATGGATAGTCCGTTGTTTCCAGTTTAAACTATCATGAATAGAGCTGCTACGATCCTTTGTGTAGAAGTCTTTGTAAGGACATACATTTTCACTTCTGTATGGTATACCTAGAGCTAGAGTTATTGAGTCATATAGTAAGTCTAAGTCAATTCTATACGAAACTGGTGATTTGTTTTCTGTAGTTGTAACACTTTGCTTTCCCGCCTGCATTCTGTAAGACTTCCAGGTGTTTCACATCTTACCAACACTTGGTACGGTTAGTCTTTCTTTTTGTTAACTTTTTTTTTTTTTTTAGGTATAATAGACCTGTAATATTACATTAGTTTCAAGTACACAACATAATGATTCAAGTATTAGTATATATTCAAAATGGTTGCTACCATAAGTCTCGATGACATCCACCATCATACTTAGCCACAGAATATATTTTTTTCTTGTGAAGACAACTTCTAAGATTTACTCTTTTAGCGACATTCAAATGTGCAATACAATATTATTAACTATAGCTACTATGCTGTGCATCACATCCCCCTGGTTTATTTATGTTATTACCAGAAGTTTGTACCTTTCAACTCCCTTTGCCCACCATTCCCCACCTGAACCTCTGGCAACCACAAATCTCTTCTGTATCCTTGAGCTTAATTTGTTTGTTTGTTTTAGATTTCATATATAAGTGAGATCCTATAGTATTTGTCTTTGGTATTTGGTTAATCTTTTTCATTTTAGCCATTCTAATAATTATCCAGCGGTATTTCATTGTGGCTTTAATTTGTTTCTCTCTGATGACTAATGATATTGAGGGTTTGGGGTTTTTTTTCTTCTGTTCACTGGCTATTTGTATATTTGCAAGTGTCCATTCACATCTTTTGTTCCTTTTTTAAATAATTCTTTGTCTCTTATTAGTAAGTTAAAAGCATTTGTGGGGCACCTGGGTGGCTCAGTTGTTAAGTGTTTGCCTTCAGCTCAGGCCATGATCCCAGGGTCCTGAGATTGAGCCCCGCATTGGGCTCCCTGCTCAGCGGGAAGCCTGCTTCTCCCTCTCCCACTCCCCCTGCTTGTGTTCCCTCTCTCACTGTCTCTCTCTGTCAAATAAATAAATGAAATATTAAAAATAAAAGCATTTGTTATATAGTCTACCGAATACTAGTCCTTGGTTATGGGCTTAACTTTCAATTTTCTTTTTTTTTTTTTTAAGATTTTATTTATTTATTTGACAGATAGAGATCACAAGTAGGCAGAGAGGCAGGCAGAGAGAGGAAGGGAAGCAGGCTCCCCACAGAGCAGAGAGCCTGATGTGGGGCTCGGTCCCAGGACCCTGAGATCATGACCTGAGCCGAAGTCAGAGGCTTAACCCACTGAGCCACCCAGGTGCCCTTAACTTTCAATTTTCTTAATGATTAGTTTTGTTGAATGTTAACTTTGACAAAGTCTAATTTCTTTTCCTTTATGGTTTCTTCCTTTTGTGTCCTAAAAAATATTTACCTATCGCACAGTTGTAAAGATTCTCTATATTTCCTTCCAGAAGTTTTATAGTTTAATTTTTTTTTTAATTTCTATACTCTACTTTGAGTTAATTTTTGCTTATCCATTATGGTTATATATATATATATATATATATATATATACACACATTATATACATATATTTTATATATATGTATATATATATATTTTTTTTTCCATAAGGGTATGCAATTTTTCTAGCACCCTATTGAAAAAAGTATTCTTTCCCCATTGGATGACCTCCACACCTTTGTTGAAAATCAGTTGACCATGTGTGTATAGCTCTGTTTCTTAGGTTGGTATTTTTAGTTTAAACATTACAGATAAATATTGGATGAGACTTTTTTAATCTTCTTAACTGTTAACTGAGATATTTGTCTCACAGATTTTGAGTAGGCCAAACTCAAAAGTCACAGTTTTCTTATCCTAGGATATTAATAAATCCAAGATTTGAAAGAATTCTTATTACTCACATTTCCAGATAAGGAGTTTCTACTGATTATCCCATTGGGCAGGAGAGGGAAGAATTTCATTTCTTTGCACACATTTCTAGTTTCTCTTCTCACCTCCTTCTTGGCCCTTCCCTATCACAGAGATGGTAGCTAATTAAATGGATGTGAGCCTGAGGCCCAAGGCTCTCTGAACAAGTGACATCTGGGCCCACACTTGAAAAGAATGATCTGGGAGAATATCTGTCAGACCGTCTCAAGCAGAAGGATAGCAAGTACAAAGAACCTAAGTCCTCTGATCAGCCAGTGAGGGCTTCTGTGGTAGGATTCCTGGAGGTGGATCTAAGCATGGGGAAAGGAGCTAATGAAAGAAAGGATGGTCTTACTGTTATAGACAATATGATGTGGGAGGTGGAAGGGTTAGAGTTTGGAAAGACCACATGGGTGCAATTATGAAGGGGCATGAATACTAAATTTAGCAGATTAATTTGAATCCCAAGGCAGCCGGCAACCACTTACCTCATGGCTGCCATGATAGGAAGGGTATTTTAAGAAGATTAATTCAGAGCCGTCTTGTGTATAGTCATCACTGAATAATTAACTCTTTAATTAAATTAATTTTCTAAGTGAGTTTGAATCAAGAAAGGGTTAGGTGATACCTGATCAGGAAGCTACTACAATGATGTAGACTAAAACCATTTCCGTGGAGACTAGAATGGAAGGAATCAAAGAAGGAGGAATGATATGTCAAGCAGCAGTATCTCTCAGTAACTAAAATATAAGAACGGTATTTATGTTATTATAATATCCCATAAGTTTCTTCAGTTTCCACTGGACACCCATAAATGAAAAAGTTGCATGCCCATGTCTCATGGTCTATCTATACCTTTGTAATGTATTTTTCATGAAGACAGATGGGTTTTTGTGTTGTTGTTGTTCTTTGTTTGGTTTCTGGTTTGGGTTTTTATTTTCGTTTTTTTTATAATTTGATTCCCTAATATATTCTGAGTATCTAGAAGAGAACCCAGCACATAATAGGTATTCAATACATGTTAGATGAATGGCAAGTGTTCAAAAATTAGCACAGTCATCTTGAATCTGAAAAGGGTACTAAAAAACATAGGATCATCATCACTGTGCCAGGGGCTTACAGGATGTTTCTTTGGTTGATCGCACAAATGTAAAGAAATCTTCATGTGGCATTCTTCAGATTCCCAAAGCTGAAACTTATGTTCTTGGTCTTGGCCAAGAAAAAAAAAATCGACACTGTATAATAGATTTCAGATGCCACAGGCATTTGCTTGATGAATAACCCTGCACATGTATTATATTTACCTGGACTACATAAATTTTAGAACAACAGGCCACACATATTTACTAATTCAAATCTTTCTCTTATTTAGAAAGTAGCCCAATCACTTAAAGAGGAGCTAATGCTCTAGGGTAACATTTAAAACAGCAGAAACAGCTCGTCAGTTTCTTTTCAATGTTAAGCGATAGCATAGCTTTGTAAGTCATTCTTACTGAAAGAGTGATATTTGGAAAGTAACATTTTCCCCTTATTTACTTCACTTGGCATTGCTGGAATGACCTACCTCCCGTGTCACCTGACACGGCAGGACTGGATGCCAGCGCACACACTGCATTATGAATGTTTCAGACCGTTTGCTCTAGTGTAAATCCACGTAGACTGTGTAAAGATGCTGTTCTGCATAGTTTATTTTGTCTCTCGGCCATAGAGCACTAAGCCCAGGACATTACTGCGTACAATGGGTTTTGAATTCCTTGCCCATGGACCACAGCCAGCATTACACACAGAAGTTAATGACCGATTGTTATCTTAGCCCATAGCTTGCATTCCTTTTGATAAGACTATTTCAGCAAGGGGGTGGATCACAAAGTACAGGATTAATTAAGGTCAAATCCCAATGAAACGTGTAATCTATTTTCTCAAGGAAAGAACTTGGAAGAATCACAGGGTGAATTTTATATACCAAAACCCAATTTTTAAAATAATGTTTAATTAAACTTGAAGCTCAATTTCCTTCTCATTTAAAGAGACAGAATTGGCATGCAACGTAATTTAAATGTGCCCTTAGATCAGCAGACGGGAGGCATTTATCATTGCTGTGAACTCTGTCATTTACAATGGTGATCAACCACCCTGAACACCCTAACAATCCAGGCACATCTAAATCATCTGACTATGCTGACATTAGTTTATTAACATCTGACAGTAAAAATTGGTCTCTGGGAAACCACTGAATTGGGGTCCAGCGGTATACTGTTATTTAAAAATGTGGGTTTTGATGGAGAATGATCGACGAAGTCAGCCTTGTGGCTTAATGCACTAATCATGGACGTTTTAATGCATTGCAAAAATGCCAATCCCAACTGGGATTCTAACTCCAGATTGTGCTGAATCTCTGGATCTCTTATAAGGTGTTTTTCTTCTGGGATTGCATTGCCATTTTCTCCTCATTATCTCTGATAATTTTTCCTATCATATTATGAAGTCCTTTAGAAGAAATTAACCCTCTTTGCTGAAGCTCCATAAGGAAGCGCCATTGAGCAAAATTCCTTTGCAAATTTCAGGCTTTCTTTTATGCTATTAGAGAATGAAAGTTATACTTAAAGATTGTACTTAAATAAGAATGTTTAAATGAAAGTTGTCTTCCTTTATTTCTGAATATGGTCACAAACTCCTTCCTGTCCTGATTCTATCTTCCCCAAAACGGGTAGCTTGCTGGGATCGTTAAATCCTCTGGTGGAGAAAGTTGGTATGTGAAAAAGTTCAAAGCTAGATGTTAGGTTTACAGGTCTTTTTGTTTCCTTTTATTTTTGTTTTTAGGACCCTGTCATCAAAAGTAAGAATCTGCCTTTCCAGATGCCTTATAGTTTGTAAAACTACGGAAACTGGAATGTAACTATCAGCCTAAATTAAGATTAGATTAACGATACCAATAAGACAGTTGTGATCTGAGTAAAGAATACTTGATTCCTTCTGTCTCAGATAAAAATGTTTAAATAATTTGAAACTGGGCAAGTCCTCCATCATTCCTGGGCTCCAGTTTCTGCTCCTCTAGAATGAGTCTTTTGGTAACTGCCTCACAGGATGTCTCTCCTCACCTCAAGCCAAGAATGTGTGGGCCTTCCATGTGCTCCAAACCACTCTGAACTTATACCCAAGAGGAAATTTGGCTAATGCACCTCCCTCCCACTTGCGTGTCTCCTAGACTGTACCTTATAGAAGCCAGCAGCAGACTCCCCTTCGGTATCATATTTCCAGAATCCAGAGGAATACATGTTATGACACAGAATAGAAAATCAATATTGATTAGACAAACGACTACCTGTTACCTACTCAATGCACAGGTTTAATGTACAGTTAAGCAGAAGAATGAATATGAAGGTGTTTAGGAAGACTGCTTAGAGAAACAATGCACTAATTCATTATTAAGATTCTACTACCCATGTATAACCATAAAAATCCTTGAGGGTAAGAATCAGAGTTTGCTTTTTTTGTTTTTTGTTTATTTGTTTGTTTGGGTCTGCTTTTTGGCCATTATCAATTTTAACGTTAGAACTCAGCATAGAAACCTGCACATATTATATCCTCAAAAAATTGTTGTTATTGCTGTTTGGTAGTAAGGTACTACACTCAACCATCCTTCCTCAGAGAAGCCCTTCCTTGACTCTTGACCTAAACGGGTTGTCCTGGTCTACTCACTCCTCGCCCCTGCGATTTTCACTCTGACTCTTAACCCCTCTTGTAATTGTAGGACTTTATGAGTATCTATTGACCGTCCATCTTTCTCACTGAATGACGAGATCCCCGAGGTGGGGGAAGCCTCTGTTTTGATAACCCTGTGGCTCCCATGTCTCACACAGTCCCTATTACAACAGGAACTGTTTAGGGTGCTTGAAGGAAGAAGGAAGGGGAGGACAGAATAAGGTAGGGAGCTGGGAGAGAGAGAGAGAAAGGAATAAAATGATATGCTTAAATTTAAATTGTTAGTGAATTTGATAAATCCAGGCTTCCATTAAAGCCACAAAGCCATTGACTTTGTTCGTACATTACCTGTAGATGAGTGCCTTATACCGCATCTGTACTCTTCCCTCTCTTTTCATGGAGGGATGGGGAGGAACTGTATTCCAAGAGAAAGTTGAGAGGGAAAAAAAAATAAATTCAGACCACAAATTTTACATGGTGGATGATATATTCTCAAGTAAAATAGTCCAAATAGAATTTTTTAAAAGCCTTCAGAAGTAGAGCTATATGGAGTTTGGATAGGTAATAGATGTGAGCCACATACAACTTAAATTACTACTTAAATTGTCCATATCAAGGGGGCATTAAGAGAAATGAGTGCCTATACCCTAAAAATGCAAAAACAAAACCAAAACCTAACATTTACATCCTTTAAACTGGAATCTTGGACTTGATATTGCAAAAGCAAATGAGAAATGTCAAATAAAGTTCAAGGGCAAGTAATGCAAATGGAAAATTAATGGCTTTATTTTTCTCTGTGTTAGGCATCATTTCCTAAACATTTGAAGCAAAGTGTATATTTAAACCACATTTAGATTTATCTTTGACATCTTTTTTAAAGAAAAATGGGAATTATAAGGCACTTTGTGTATTTTCTTGCACTTCATACTCTTTCTGTCTATTATAGGATTAATGTAGGGAGAGTTATTCTTTTAGAAAATGTCAAAGTACTCAAAATGGTATGGTTGATTATAAGTAGACAGTTTTGCCTTTACTAATAGAATGAATTCTTTCAATAATAGAATTTTTTTTTTCAATTTTTCAAGACCATTTTCATGATTCACGATCAGAAAACTGAAGGATAAGGAGAAAGTTATCTCAATGTAAAATATTTCAGTGCACTTATATACCAGCTAGCTATTTCTTGAGGGCAACTTTAAATCTAAGTCAAGTCACAAATGGATTGAGACTGGTGATCTCACTCTGTCCTTTGGAAAACTATGTATATCACAAAATCAGTATACATTTTGACATAGGCGGCAACGTTTCCTTAAAATAGGCTCTCAATCAACTGAGCGTGGAAACTCAATTTGCCTGGGGATATACTGGCCTTTAAATAAAGAGGGTTGATACTCTCTGGGTAGAACAATGGAGACATGTCCCAACATCTATAATTTTGTGTACACTATAACTGTAACAGACGGTCTTGGTTCCAAGTCATCAGCTGCTCATAAAATGATTACAGATACTTTTTTGGAACAAAAGTATAATAAATGGGCTTTTAAGCTCACTTGAACACATATTTTTTTAGAGTACTGATTTCATTATAAATTTTCTTTTATTTCTTCCAGAAGATTATTTTTGCGTTATCTCTCCAGCAACCTTGGTCATGCAGAATACCACCTGCTGATCCCAGAGCCCAGTGACAGCCATTGTACATTGCTAATGGTAACACTGCACTCATGAATAGATGAATTTGGATGTCTGATGTAGCCCAGGGGTGCAAAGGGCCTGCTCAGAGTGGGTATGATGAAGCTACTTAGGAACAGTGAGGCCCAAATTAGGAATAAGTAAATGCATAACCAATTATCCATGGGGCACATACTACCTTAAAATAATTGGAGCCACTGTGCACATTGCTTAACGTTGCCTGACGCCATCTCTCACCTTGGATCCTCACTTCTGTGCTAGCGCTGAGCAAAATAAGAGAAGAAAAAGGTAAAGGCACCACGTTTACAAGCCAGACTTCAGGGGGACTATGGAACTATTTCCAATTGTTTTATAGGGTGCCTTTGATTATTCTATCACTTAAAATGACTGTGGATTATTGCACTCAGAAATCTGGGTGGTGAGAAAGAACCTAGTTTTCAGGTTACCAAATATAATTTTTTTAAAGATTTTATTTATATTATTTGGTATATATCTCAATAAAGCTGTCTAAAAAAAAGATTTTATTTATTTATTTGATAGACAGAGATCATTTATTTGATAGGCAGAGAGGCAGGCAGACAGAGAGGGGGAAGCAGGCTCCCTGCTGAGCAGAGAGACCGCTGGGATCATGACCTGAGCTGAAGGCAGAGGCTTAACCCACTGAGCCACCCAGGCACCCCACCAAATATAATTTTAAAATAGATTTTTAAAAGTTTTTTTCAACAAAGTTGAACAGTAAAAGTATATTGTCTCTATAGGATTTCCTATAAAATCTGTTATTTGGGATATTTCAAAAAGTTGGTTCATACAACTTCTGGAAGATTGCTTTGAAAGAGAAAAAATCTTGCTCGCTCTAGGCTTGGCTACCCGCTGGTAAATTTCACTTTTTCTTATGTAATGGTGACCTGTTAACATTGCATTTGGAAAGATAAAATTTAAATTGTAAGCCAAAATCCTTATTCGGCGTAAGTGAAAATGTGAAACCAAAACCGGGGACAGATTGGGGAGATTGGGAATGGGAGGAAGAGAGACACAAAAAGATTAAAGGAATAAAGGAGGAAAAACACTAGTTTGCTGCCATGGTTAGAGAAAGATTTTTACAGTAACTGTGTTACCACTTTGCAAAAGACCGTTTAGAGGTGGGTTCTACTCTACGAGGTAGTACTCCAATCTCTGTGTGCATATAACTGACTGACTAACATAAATTAGGCATAGGCAAGGCACCTAAAATAAAATACTCCTACTGTATTTTAAGTTATTTTAATTGCCTCTTCCATCCTAATTTTAATGCATCCAAATCATTTTTATCATATAAATGAAGCTTGAAAATGTCAGCCAAGATCCAAATTCCAGAATTTTATTAACAGCAAATAGTTGAGTAAAATGTTTGTGAGATGGGTAAGCAGATCTGGTTCCTCTGCCTTTTGTACTGTGACTTAGCATCTGTCCTACCTGTTTCCTGCAATCAAGGTGTCAGTCTGCTGGTGGTAGCAGTTTTCGTATTACTGTATCTGTTGCTTGAAGTAGAGATCATGCAGGAAAGTTTGCTTCCCAGCTGAATGGATTAAGGAAAGGATTGGGTTTTGATTAAACAGGTTGTATCCAAGCCAGACAATATCCAGCTGTACAGCTTAAGAGTCCATTATCTTACATGTGACCAAACTGGCCCAAATCATAGGGCAAGGTGATCGCCTTTAAACATGCACGCGCATGCACTGACACACACATGTGCACACACGCACACACACACAAATTAGCCGCTTGCTCTCCGCCTCCAAAGTAAAGTTTACAGTCACAGCTAATTGTACGTAAGACACTTGAGTGGTGCTTAAAATAAAAGGTACTTTGTTCTTGCCAGGTTTTAGCATCTCAAAGTTCAAATGCCAGCACTCAAATACCAATTTCCTTATCAATACATAGACTCAAGGAAATGAAATAAAACTAAATAAATGGTATGTGAAGATTTTTTAAGTGAACGTACATCTGTCTACTGAGTGATTAGTGATTTTCTTTGATATTGAATTGTTACGGCAACTCAGATGAGCCCGGTTCTACCCCTTTATCCTGGCCCTCGATTTTTAATGTCTCTCAAGACTTTTCCAGACAGCAAAGTTTATTTTATTGAATGCTTTGACGTGGATGGTGAGCTGGTTTCTTTGAATACATTTTAGAATCGATTTCTTCTGAAGATACAGCATATTACCGCTGTAGCAAGAGAAATAATTAGATTTGGTCATACCACTTGTTCGAGAGCTGTCTCAAGCAGATGGGGAGCCCAATCCTTCAATAGCTATAAACAAATAAAATTCAAAACAATGTGATATTTCAGGAAGACAAGTAATATATTAAAATAAATCAATGGCTACTTGAATATAAAGAAGATTCTAAATGCAAATTCTTGTTTTCTAGACTCTACCCACCCCCCACCACCACCCTGATTCTTTCTCTCCCTTCTAGTCTGGAAAGCCAGTGCCTACACACAGCAATATTTCTTTATGTTAAATTTCAAAGCGCAATTTGCCCAGAACAAAGCAAGCTGCTTTTAAACTTTGATCCCTCCATAAGGTTTCCATTCTAGAACGGATATAGACACTGCAGGCCAAATTTGTCCCTGATTCCCTAAGAAAATATAGTAGTTTCAGTTCAGAGAGAAGTGGAATTTTGGGGTTGTGTTGGCGGCATAGCTTCAATCAACAAGCTCTGAACTTGTATGGCCTAAAGTAAGTCCTTCAATGAACTGCACATATGAAATCCAAATTTCCATCTTCAAAGGCTTCTAGCAGTGGATGGAACACAAAGATGAAAGGCTCATGAGAAGAGATAATTAAAACTTAATGGATGCTTGTTGTATAAGCAGGTGCAAAGAAAAATGATCACTTTAGGTATTCACACAGAATTTATAAAGAGTCCTATGTGTTATGAGTAATTAATTTCGGATAGTTAACACTAGGAAGATGACCCTTAAAAGACGTGGGTCAAGGCTAAGTGCCCGACTCTCTCTTCTGTTATGTTTTATGGGGTGTTTTATACTCAATTTAAGAAAAAGACACTAAATCCAAGAAAGCCAGAGAAAAGCTGACCTCTTCTGAAATTTTCTATTGAATTGATTCAGATTAAAGCAATGACCTTTTGATTTTATGAGGTCTCTCCTAAAAAGCCTCCTAAGATTAAAGGGCAAGATACATACCTTGGGGGAAAAAAAATAGACTGATTGGGGCCTCTGACCGGATGGTTTCAGAAAAATAGAAGTATCTCCTGCCTAAGAGGGTTGGCCACAGAGGCATTTGCTCTGACAGGCGCCCAGCCATAGTCTCTCAGGAAATGGCCGGTCCACCAACAAAGTAAGATAGGGACGTGGGGTGTCAGATAGATGCGGAATAATTTTACAAAGCTTTCAGAACTTCAATCTCCAGTAAGCAACTCTATCTGTCTAGTGGTAGCTACTTTTGTTTGCGCGTGTCAGATGGCTCCAGCTTGAATGAGCTTTTCATACACATTCCATTTGAAGCCAAGTCTTGCTGTGTTTGCTTTTGTCATGTATGCGTCTGTATAGTGACATGGCCTCCTCTCAACCCAGCCATCCCTCCTCAACTCTGTTCCTCCTCTCATGTCCCTCAGTTCTCTTTGAAGTTCCTTAATGTCCCCGGAAAACAATAGCCATTCTGATACCCAGTTGTGACTATGTTGATGGAGTTTATCCCCCGCTGTCCCCCTCCAACACACAGTTATATGCTCTGATTTGTGCGCATGGCCCGAGTGTTGTCAACAAAGGACAAGCACCAGCAGGAACTCAGCTCTAAAACATGTATTTGTCACAGGTGGGAGAGTAAACATAGATACAGGGGCAGACACTGAGAAAAACAAACAGGAAAATTAAAACTGAAAGGGAAAGAGAATGGAGAATGAGATTTGCATTGATTTGGGGATTTCAGGATTTTCCATCTGGAACACAAAACACCCCCTTCATGCAAAATGCTCAGTACGGTCTCTGTATCAATGACCTTGATACAGTCAGGTCCTTACGACCTGAAGTCTGTACGCCAGGGAAACCTGTGAATAGTGAGTGGTTCTTCAGGGAGTGAGGGCCAGAACATAAAAGTTAAAAAATAAAATTCTCAAACTTAAAAGTCTTACCTTTTTTTTTATTTCCTGTCAAATGTCTTAAATATTTCCTGATGCAAGTTTCCTCTTGAAAAATCTTAATTATAAAACTATGAAAATTGATCCATTTACATAGGTAAACAGGCCATAATCGGTGCCTGCCATTGGAGGAAAAAGTGACATGTTACTTCTTAGTTTCAAAAAAGCAATCATATGTCCCATTACGAGTACTAGTGCCTTCATCTCCCTGCTTCTCTTTATGGATAAGAGGCCACGGGACTTCTTTTAGGAGTGAGTACTTTGAATAAGACAATGAAAGCCCAGAATGTTTTAGCTTTTATTATGGACATTCTCAAGTAAATACAACAGTAGAGAGTGTATTTTGCAAGTCTCATTTCATTGATTCCCTCCCCATTACTTATTTATTACGTTTTTATTGCCAAAGAACTTTAAAGCAAATCATTTCATTCCCAAATACTTTAACGTGTCCATAAAGACACTTAATTACTACGTTACTCCTTCGTTTTCTAGAATACCACCAGGCCGCTATCACAGCTTACACCAGATCGGTGCCTAGTACCAGCTAACCTTCTGGCCATGTGGACATTTCTCTGACTGTCTCAAAAATGTCTCTTCTCAGTTTGCTTAAATCAGGATCCAAACAGTATATATTTTTTTCATCCTGTATTTTGTTATTCTGTGATAATCTCCTTCCTTGTTAATGTCATTTATTTGCTGCTGACATTCAAGATTTTATTTGTTTGTTTTTTGTTTGTTTTGAAAGGCAAGAAATTCCACACAGGTGGCTTCCCCTGGCGGGATCAGCGGGTTCTGGTGCCTAATGCGTGATCCATCCGTTATCAATGCCCTTGTCTTTTTACCCAGAGTTCCTAGTATCCTTGGTTGATTATTGCCTAGACCCATGATTCCATTGGGTGTTACAAAATAGTGACTTTTAGAATCTGTCATTTTTTTATCAGTTCATTAAAAAACCTGAATCTCAGTTTGACTCTAAACTACCAGCCGTGTCCCTCTTTCCAAAGATAACAAAGACAAAAGGTAACTTTGCCACCAAAGGAAGTCACAGACCTGGTGAGTTATCATGGCACCTCCGAAGGGTTAAGGGGAGTGGGTTAGCGAGGAGATTTCTCCAATGGATATCAAAATGATCTCTGTCTCGTTCAATTTCAGATGGTGGGGATTAAAAAGAAAGAACTCATGCTCCCGTCATGAGTCTGTCCTCTAGCTATGTGGTAAAGGGCCATATGGTGGAGTACTTTTCTTTACCTCCCTTTCTATTATGAAGTTCTTTTCAGGACTCTCCACAGATTTTCTCTATTAGGTTATCTCGGAAGACCACTGCTAATGCTGAGCCTATTTCTCTCTTTATATAAAAGTCCAGCAGGCAGAAGGCTGAGAAATCCACTCAAGATTTTACTTGGTGTTTTCTGTCTTCTCCAAATCAAGCCGATCCAGAAGAATAAAATGGGAGCCGAAATAAGCTGATCTCCCAGAAGGCCCAAGGGCAAATGTAAGGTTCTGGCAAAGAATTAGTAAAGGCTTAGAGAATGAAATAAATGCTTGTTTCAAATACAATTTACGGCATTGTGGACTAACGCCAACCTAATTTCTGAGAGAATAAGAACAAGTCCATCTCTTAAATGGGTGAGGCCCTTTCCACAATAGCTAGCAAATTGACTCCCGGCCCTACGGTGCCACCAGACATAGAAGTAGCAAAACATTATCTTTACCTGACTGATGAAGACTCTTTTTTGACCCACCTGTGCCACATATTAGAGCTTTTAGGAACACAATATTGTTTCTTTGGCCCCCATGGAACTCCCTGTGAAGACAGAATCATATCTCTCTCTCTCTCTCGCTCTGTTGCCACACCAGTCCATATATAGATATGTGGATATTGATAGACTTTTTTTTAAATGCAGCTATTTAAGTAGAAGGTACTATGCGTGAAAAGCTTTCTTCCACTCCTTGCTTATCCAGTATCTACAATTACAGTAATAATTTGTCTATTTGTGAATGCCATGCTTTTCCTGTTTTGCAGTTTCATTTGAGATACGAAAAGCCACGTTACCGATAGGCTCTGCGCACAGAGAGGATGGGGCTTTAATATTAGTCCAGCATGCCCCTGGACTGTCCCGTGACCTTACCCGGTTCCCTCACAATTTTAATTGTGATCATAGTATTTACTTTTCAGTACTGTTGCAGAGTTTGTACGTTACATGTGCAGCGTACCCAGAGCAGTGCCGAGAATGTGGAGGAGACTCAAGAAATGACCCAATAAATGCTCTTTACCACTATTATTTTTAGAGAATATTTCTAAAAGCAATTTAAACTCTATTTTTTATTTAACCATAAAGCAAATCTGGTCTTGAAGCAAGACCTCCCTTTCCCATGCTCACTTTCTATGGGACAGAAGGCATTTCCTTCCTTGTCACCATGTTTCATTGTTGGCATGGACCTTGCTGATGCTGACTTGATGGTGTCTTCCTAGGAGGAATAAGAGAGCCAGGTTAAAATCTCTAACATATTCGCCTGTGGCATAGCACAAACTCGAATTTCAGGGATTTGTAATCAGTGAATAAGGGGCTCAGTGAATAAGGTAAGGCCAGAGTCTTCCTACTCAGAGCTGCTAGCGAGCTGGGGATACTCTGTTCAACCGGCCAGGCCAGCTCAGACCTACAAGATTTAGCCTCTTTGTGCTGCCAGTCTGCCCTGGTCCAAGCACTTCACTTGACATCATTGGAATTCTGCCTTGTTGTAAAGCCCAAACTCATCCTCTCTATAGGCAGGGATGTGCCTTATCCTCCCCAGTCCCCTAATTCTAATCCATTGGTTTGAGCCTTGCTCCATGCTGACAGATTGCCTGCAGTCCTGGTATTATCAGAGGATCACTTTGTTTCCTCTCTCCACCAGTCTGTAAGGATGGATAGAGGGTATCAAACCCCTTCACTCACCTGAGAATCTGTTTGCCTGCTCTGAGATCTCTTGATGCCATACTTTCTGGAGACATCTCCTGGACTAAAGCCTTCTTCATCTCCTGCAGGGGAAAGTGGTTGCCCAGAACCTATAGAACCCTTCTTGGCTGGCAAGTTCCAGGCTTGGTTTTCCCCAATAGATCCTGTCCAGCCATACCTGAGTGAGCCTAAAGGCAGACTATCTAAATGCAGAACTAATATTTGGGACTCATATGTCATTAGCTATTGCTGGGTGGGGGTACCTGCTTTTGATATATAGTGGAGACCTCTGGGTTAGGAATCTCTTAAACCATGATGCCTCCTCTGTCAATGGCAAGAAAATATAGGATCTATTTCTTTCCTTTCTTGGTTTGCATCAAGCATTTTTGCTTGGCTCATTAAAAAAAAAAAAAAAAAAACCTCATTGATGGAAAGCATCTAGAATGCTAATTTTGGAATTAACCAAAAAGAAAACCACAGAGAATACAGCTTATTTTTTTAATGAAAGGAAGAATGGCCAATAATAATAAATGGCCAATACATCACCCACAGGTAATCATAGTTATTAATTCAGCGTATTTTTTTTCAATTTAATAAGTACAAAATTTCAGATATGTAAGATAATAAATTCCAGAGCTCCGCTGTACAACATTGTGTCTGTAGGTATCAATGCTGTATTGTGCACTAAAATTTGGTTAAGGGAGTAGATCTCCTGTTAAGTGTTCTTACTACAATTTAAAAAAATTGGAATCATTACACACATACACACGCACCAAAAGCACAAATACACATTCATATATTTTTGCACATAAATCTTTTGAAAACTTGATATATACATTTTTTAACTTCAAAACAGGGAATGAAAAGTTACAGGATCCAGAAAATCCGACTGAGTGCATTGTTCTGCTGCTAAACGTGTTATAACTGTTTACTAAACTTGGTACCTATTGATAATCAATTGGAAACTTGATTACTAAAAATTGATTAAAGGCATTCATTTTTTTTTTGAGCTTTATTTATTTGTTTTAGAGAGAGAGGGCGAAAGAGTGTGTAGAAGAGGGAAAAAGGGAGAGAATCTCAAGCAGACTCCCTGCTGTGCCCAAAGCTAAACTCAGGGCTTAATCTCATGACCCTGAGATCATGACCTAAGTGGACATCAAGAGTCCATCACTCAACCAACTGAGGCCCACAGGTGTCTCAAGACATTCATGTTTTATTGAGTTGGTGCAAATATTTTGACTTTTTTGAAGATTTTATGGTGAACTAATTGGAAAGTTCTACTTTAACCTCTTTTCCTATCTTGTGATATGCATCAAATTATTTAGCATTTCTGAGTTTCTGGGCCTTCCCTTTTAAAATTAGAAAATCGATACATACTGACCATAAAATATGATAGTATATGAGTCATCAACTTTTCTCAACTTTTTGCCACCATGACATGCATGACTCCTGACATATTTATGGGTATCACATGCCCTGAGTGTTAACCTTATTACCCGTGTTATCTCCCACATGAGGGATTTTTTTTTTTTAAGATTTTTATTTATTTATTTGACAGACAGAAATCACAAGTAGGCAGAGAGAGAGATTGGAGGAAGCAGGCTCCCCGCCAAGCAGAGAGACTGATGCGGGGCTCGATCCGAGGACCCTGGGATCATGACCTGAGCTGAAGGCAGAGGCTTTAACCCACTGAGCCACCCAGGCGCCCCTCCCACATAAGGGATGTTAAGTGCAATGAAGATCAACGAGTTCAGGATACCTCAAATACAAAGTAAGAAGCAATTTGGGGGGGCACCTGGGTGGCTCAGTGGGTTAAGCCTCTGCCTTCGGCTCAGGTAATGGTCTTAGGGTCCTGGGATAGAGCCCTGCGTTGGGCTCTCTGCTCAGCGGGGAGCCTGCTTCCCCCTCCCCCTCTGCCTACTTGTGATATCTATCTATCTCTCTCTCTCTCTCTCTGTCAAATAAATAAATAAATAAAATCTTAAAAAAAAAAAGAAGCATTTTTTTCTAAATTAAATCTACCAGTGTTTCACAACAAAGACACTAAAATCTATAGTGTTAAAATACATAATTAATTGGTCTGCACCAAACCAAGAAAGGTGCTATTATTTCAGTAATTACATTAAAGTGGAAGGTCTTTTTCTCACTATGCAGAAATCTCACTCAGGTGGGTAAATATTTTGCAAGTTTGGATGCCACCTGACAAAAAACAATTAAGAAACTCACTGTTTAATTTGTTAATTTGTTGCCTGATTTAAATTAAAGATAAATTAAGCTGTGTTCTTTAGTTATGAGTGAGATTCAAGTAAACAAGGTTTAGAGAAATAAATAGTATTGAGTTTCTTTGTGCCTGATTTTAATAATGAAATCACTTTCAAAGACAGCCCCTCCTTTGTTCCACTTAGAATAATTCTGAAAACAAATCTCTGAGCCATAATTGATAGCTTTCAGATAACACCTTCATCTCAAATGTTTGCTTATTATAAAAGCTAAATAGTATTCTTCTAGGCATAAATTCTGATTTTATTGATTCATAAAATGAAATTACCGGTAGTCATTTAAATAAGAATGAGCGTTAAAATATGTAAATCAATAATGGCTCTACATGGAATTTCTAATATTTTTAAAACTGAATTATAATTAATGGGAATTCACTGTCAATTTCCATAGCCTATTTACTAAAAGGCTACACAACGATATAATGAAGTTTTTTAAACCGCCCGAAATTATTTTTTATCCTTGCTGACTTTAGACTTTCTGGTAGAAACTTTATCCCAACCATCAAGATAAAAGAAAAAAAAAACCACTCTTTTGTCTATCATCTTAAAACTTTCACTTCCTGTGGTTCAATCCAAAGGATAATGCATCTGCTTAACATCAAGCAGTTTTTAGAACTCTCCTTGAGAATTTTTCCACCATCAGTGATTCATAACCACCTCCTTTATGTGATCGTATGATATATCTTTTAAAGTCTACATTTTTAAGTTATTTCAGGGGCCCACTTAATCAGAGTTACAGAGCCCCGTGGGCTCTCCTTCATCTCCTCTTCACATGCATTCTGTCTCGGCGTTCCTGGGACTTGTCTGCTTCTGGCTGCTCAAACCAGGGTTTGCCAGCACGCCTCTTCAGCCAAAAAAATAACTCTGGGTTTGATCTATAGCGTGCATTTGAGGATTTTCAAGTAAATAAAAATAAACACTATTTTCAGTAAGCTGCAAACGTGTGTCCTATAGTAAATGCCAAAAATATGTGTGTTGGAGGGGAGGGCATAAAAGGTTTGTTTATCCTACAGGTTCCTTATTGGCAATTTTTAAATGATATTCGGGAGATTAAAAAAAAAAAAAAAGAGGTAGAGATTGTCAGAGAATGAGCATTTATTATCCAACACAGCAGGTAATATTTTCAGATAAGGAATGCTATTGGAAAGAAGAAATCAAGCCCCATGAGGACAGGGATTAGAACCGTTCTGTTTCCCACTTTATTCCCTGCACCTGGCGGGGTGCCTGACCTGTAGGAGGCACTCAAAAAATATTTGTTAAAGGAATAAACAAGCAAGGGTCAAGGAAGAGGAGAGAGTGAAAAATAACAACCACAAAATATTATCATGATGCAGACCATCTGGAAAAATTCATGGCTATTTGCATGCAATTATAGTCATAAATATCTAACAGACTTAGCAAAGGTTAACATAAACAGCAGATAGAGTTGTTTTTAAAACAATTAATAATTGCATCATCTCCACGTCCATCGCTTGTCTTATTGACTATTTCCAGCCAACCCTCTCCTTCCTTCGCCCTTTATCTATTCCCCAGGGCAAGACCCAATGCAGAACTCCTGAAACCAAGAAGGAAGAAGTGACTTACTCAGTGTAACCCAGTTAGGAAGTTCAACTGTGGAAGTCACAGGGGTTATCCTGGAGGTACAGACGAGGAAAAGGAAGGAAGCCACCCACAGGGTCCTCCCCAGCAGCCTTCCCCCATTTTCAAAGGAGGGAGAAAATTTACTGAGGGGCTAAGCTCTCCCTTTCACTCCTCTACCAAAAACAAAAACAGTAACTAGTGGAGTAAGTGAGCCATCAGATATGAAAATAAGATGGTTTGGGGAAACTGGCTTAAGACATTTTGAGGCAGGACACCTGGGTGGGTCAGTCGGGTAAGCTGCTGCCTTCAGCTCAGATCATGATCCCAGAGTCCTGGCTCTGGAGTCGGGCTCCTCGCTCAGCAGGGAACCTGCTTCTCCCTCCGCTTCCCCAGCTTCTGCTCTCTCTCTTTCTCTGACAAATAAATAAATAAAATCTTAAAAAAAAAAAAAAAGGAGAGAGAGAGATTCTAAGGCTACTGTCATGGAAGGCAGAAGGCGTTTTCCATGGCTATGACCAGGGCCAGCAAGGCGGGACGTTTGTCCTAATGGAATCTAGTTGTCATAAGTACTTGCAACTGTGTGGCATCTTCTGGCTGGGGTTCCATTGATGCAATTCCTGAGGCGATGGTTTAATTGGGAAGTGATCCCAAAGGGAGGTGGGAAAGTGAGACAAGGAAAGGGGGAAGGCGGATTAAAGAGGAGGTTAACCTGACTACCTTGGGTGTTCTGGATGCGGGGCATGGACCTCTACTTCGGACCTCTAGCTCCACGAGGCTGTGTGTGTCACGAGCTGTCCCACGTGAAGGGCGAGAAAGCCACAGGATTTATCCACCAGTTCCCGTCTGTCATTAACTCCGTGGATTTGTGATCCAGCACGTTTCCCTGCCACACCCCTGCCTCCAGGCAGAACCCTCAGGCTGACAGGTGTGAGCTCAGTAAGATAACCCAGTGCAGGAACTTTGGGCGCCCAAAGGGTGTGGGCGGGGCAGGGGCACTGCCTCTTACTGGCAGCCATGAAACCCTTTCACCTTTTACAGGTAGGCTGGGTTTCTCATCACCTTGACCTAAATCATGAAATCGACCAGTAATAATCACAACAATAACAGCTGCGGCAGCGAACACACGATCCGTATCTTCATGGAGTGAGTCTCCAAAAAAGCTGTCAATGCTTATTATCCCACTCGGGATAATGGGGGGGGAGGGGCGCTCTTTACCTGGCCTCCCAGGCCCTGCCTGCATTGCTACTCATGCAAATCCCCCTTCTTTCCCAATTCATTCTGCTCCTGGTCCCTCATCATCTCCCAGATCCCTTCATGGTCAGGGCTGCTTACCTCCATCTAGTTGATCATAGTCGTCTGTGGGCTCCCCTTCCTGCTTACACCAACCTCTGCACAGCACAGCACTCTCATGGCCGGGATTCACAGAGCTTTTGTTACTGCCTATGAATCAACCCAAACTTCTCTGACTGGCACGCGAGGTCTCTGGTGAGGCACCAGAGTCCCCTCTCTGGCCTGTTCTTCCGTTGCTCCCGCCATGCTGTCTGCTGTGAACCTCCAGCCACTCAGTCTTTCCATCATTCCTCATTCAGAATCCTTTCTCTGTGTCTGCCTCCCCAACCTGTCCGCGATGCTTCCCCCAACTCTTTTCTTTGTACTAGCTGTAGCAAAACTATATCCGTTCTTAAACTGTTTGACTTTTTACATTCTATCAATATTCTTCTATCAAAAAAGGCCTTCTTTCTCCCTTTATCAAGAAGCCAGGGGCGCCTGGGTGGCTCAGTGGGTTAAAGCCTCTGCCTTCGGCTCGGGTCATGATCTTAGGGTCCTGGGATCGAGCCCGCATTGGGCTCTCTGCTCAGTGGGGAGCCTGTTCCCTCTCTCTCTCTGCCTGCTTCTCTGCCTACTTGTGATCTCTGCCTGTCAAATAAATAAATAAAATATTAAAAAAAAAAGAAGAAGAAGAAGAAGCAGCAGCAGCCAGATAAGCCAAGGTTGGGGTCAAGAGACCAGGTCAAGAGCGCGACTGTGCTTGACCAGGTCAAGAGAGCTACTATGAACTAACTTAACAAGACCTGTGGAGAAGAGGACCCCATCCTCTTATCCCTTAATAATGCAGAATGTCCAGGGGCAGGGGAAATGACATAGCTCCTGAGAATCATACGTCTGATATAATTGAGTTAATTTGATCATAGAAAAAAGCAGCCAGGTTCTGTGCTGCCATATTGGTAGGTGACTTCTGGTTCCATCTGGAAAGATTACTTAGCAAAGTAGCATTTTTTTCCTCTCTCTCTATCTTCATGCTATGGAGGAAGTGGAGATAAAAGACAATGGAAACCACTCTCCAGAGACTTAGTAGAGAAGGAAAATAGTATAATCTCTCTGTGATAAAGAGGCATTCCATTGTTAGAAGCAGAATCATTTTCTGAAATGTTAGAAATCTTAGTTGGGGTTCCCCAGAAAGATCCTAGAGAGGGTGGCTGGATGACAGTTTGAATGAGGCTAAACCTTTAGCAATGAATTCCAGTCTCCCTAAAAATTCTCAAACTCTATATCCCATTGACCTGAGACCAAAAAATACCGTGTAAGCCCGGGGATTATTCGAGACTAGAGCCCAGGGATTGCAGGGATCCACTCCAGCACCTTCCTGCATTGTGAGACCCAAGTCCTTAACATGATCTTGACCGAGATGAAGTCTCCTGATCCCAGGAATAACATGTTGAATTCAGAATTAAGTAGATATAGAGAAAATAAGGAAATACAGGGGTTTGTGCTCAACTAAGTCTGTGGATTAAGAGCGTATCAAGTACACATTGTTATACACATTAATTGATTCACCTGCTATTTATAAGAAGAGAAATTAGTTTTGCCACAGAACCATCCCTGACTGGAGGGCAAGTATTAAGCAGACCTTAAGATATGAATTGGCCCTTCCATAGTCCAGGTCGAGTAACATCTTCTGGGCAAAAGTAGAATGAAGAGCTGTAAATAGATTAAAAGAAAGGCAGTCAGCATTGTTACCTGTTAAAATATAGACAGTAATGGTACAACATCAAAATGCCAAGCCTGACATCACAGTTAGATTAGCAACTGGTTTTTAGTTCCTACCTCATATGGTAGAGTTTTAGACATACACACAAATAACCAGGAGATATTCGTTTTAACATTTTTAAAAAATTTATTTATTTATTTTAGAGAAAAAGAGTGGAAGGGAGGAGAAGAGGGGGAGGGAACAAGAATCTTAAGCAGACTCCGTGCTGAGCAGGGAGCCCAATGCAGGGCTCAATCCCACCACCCTGAGATCATGACCTGAGCCAAAAATAAGAGTTGGATGCTGGACTAACTGAGCCACCCAGGCACCCCAGTTTTAACATATTGGTCTCAGAACTGGCCTACATCAGTGAACCAAAGACACCAGAGAGCAGAAAACAAACAATAAACATGATAAACAGGTAAATTATAACACGTGAAAAAGTGACAAGTGAAAAAAAGTGGAACGTAGGACCTGAGCACAAGAAGCCGAGCAGGGAAGATGGAGTCAGAGCAGTGTTTCAGGCAGAGGTCAGCGTAGGCGTCTCTAAGTGAGTGACGTTTCAGCAAAGGTATTACAGAGACGTGGGGTCAGCCCAGCAGGTAACTGGAGGGCAAGCCTTCTGGGGAGGGGAGACGCAGGAAAAGAGGGGGAAGCTCCTGTGAAGAGTAAAGGTGAGGCTAGGCAGGAGGAAGAAGGGAGAACCTTCTCGCCACAGTGCTGCCCTGAAGGAAGGAAGACGGGTTACCAAGAGCGTCAGGGGACACTACAGCTCTGAGGAGTTGCAGTGCCATTAATGGGGAGTCCCCAAGCACACGCTGCTCATGAAAAAGTCACACATGCAGAAGAAATGTCTGGGTCCCAAACTCTGGGCTTGCTCAGTCCCTGGCTAAGTGGGAGCACAGCCTTGACCTGAGCACCACACTCTGGGAGCTGGGAGCCCAGGTCCTCTTCAAGACCTGGCATGTTCAAGTAACAAAACCAAGTCGATGAGGCTAAAGCAGAGTGAGCAAAAGGGAGAGCAGTGGTGAGGTCAGAGAAATAAGGGGGTTGGGGGTCAAATCAACCATGAGACCATGGGCTGTTTACTGAGTGGAATAGCTTAATGCCGGTGACAAACTCTGAGCCATTTTGAGAAATAAGTGACATTACTTTACTTCCATTTTAGGAATATAAATTCTGGGGGCACATGGTGGCTCAGTCATTAAGCATCTGCCTTTGGCTCAAGTCATGATCCCAGGGTCCTGAGATCAAGCCCCGCATCGGGCCCCCTGATCAGCGGGAAGCCTGCTTCTCCCTCTCCTACTCCCCCTGTTTGTGTTCCCTCTCTCGCTGTGTCTCCCTGTCACATAAATAAATAAAATCTTTTCTTAAGAAAAAAAAAGGAATATAAATTCTTGCTACTCTATAGACTGTGAGGGGGACAGGGTAAAAGTGGGGAGACTAGTGGGGAGGCCGTAACATTGATCCAGTGGGATGGGGTTCAGGTAGCAAAGGAAGACATGAGAGGAATTCCAATTGTGGATATAAATGGTAGGTAGAACCAAGGAGGTGAGCTGAAAGTTGTATGTGGAATGCAAGACAGAGAAAGAAATCGAGGCCATATCAGTTTCCTAGGGCTGCCTTGACAGAGTGCTGCAAGATGTGTGTCTCACAGTTCTGGAGGCTGGAAATCTGAGATTCAGGTGTCAGTAGGGTTGATGCCTT
Source organism: Lontra canadensis (assembly GCF_010015895.1). NCBI lineage: Eukaryota > Metazoa > Chordata > Mammalia > Carnivora > Mustelidae > Lontra > Lontra canadensis. The sequence continues at coordinate 12,776,075 of NW_022631033.1, forward strand.
CGTAGGTCTCTGAGGGACCATCTGTTCCGAGCTTCTGGTAGCCTCAGGCATTCTGCCTATGGTCCTGTGTCTTCACATTGTCTATAGTTAAGTACACGCCTCTCTGTGTCCAATTCCCCTTTTTGTAAGGCTACAGTCATATTAGAATAGGGCTCACTCCAATCTCATTTTAATGTCATCATCTGCAAAATCCCTACAGTCAGGTAAGGTCCCATCTGCAGATACTGGGGATTAGGACCCCAGCACCTTTGGGGGCGGCGGGCACAATTCTGCCATAATAGAGGATGGATTCAAGAGTTTGGCACCAGCCCACTGAAAGGATGGTGTTGACGTCAACTGACATGCAGAAGGCTGTGGGTGGCACAGGTTTGCCTCGAGTCAGCCTGAGGTGTTACGAGAAATCAAGTGGTGATGGCAGACGGTGATATCAAGGTGGGTAAAGGCTCAAGAGACAAATCTGGGCTGAAGATGAGAATTCCGGTATTGTTAGCGTAGAGATGGAGTAGACTTAAAGTCATGATCCTGGATGAGATAAAACTAAGCTAAGGACCGAGCCCTTGGACACTTCAAAGTCAAAGCAGGAGGGAAGAGAAGGAGCCAGCAGAGGTGACTGAGGAAGAGTGACCAGTAGTAGCAAGAGCAAGGAAGATATTATTTGGGAGCCCATGAAGGAGCAGGCCCAGGGCCACATGTTGGATACGCAGTATCTCTAATTCCTCCAGCACGACTCAGAAAATGTTGTCCTCCTTTGTTCAGATGAGCCCGCGGGCGCTCTAAGGCAGAATGGTATTATGCTTCAGAACATACTCTGGAGGGCCTGCTTTCTCCTCCCTCATTAGCCCCGCTAGCTTGTGCAGGATACTTTACCTCTCTGTTCCTCAGTTTCCTCAACTGTTGAATGGCAACAATATCTACCTTATAGGATTGGTATAACAGTTACATATGTAGATAAATTAAGACTCTTAAGAAATGAATCATTTTTAACGTGCTTTGAACAGTCCTGATATATGGCAAACCCTGTATCATTGTCTGCTAATTAAGAAACCTTGCTGAAAGTCCCACTGCTCCTAAGTAGCAGGGACAGGATTTGAACCTAAGATTTTCTATATTCAGAGCCCATCTCTCTTCTATCATCTCACAGTGAATGTGACTCTTTCCTTAGCATTAACATAGATTAATTAATCTAATTAGGGGAATTGATCATTTGGAAAAAATGGAGACACAGATTTGAAAGGCTGCATTAAAGGTGTTTTACTAAATAGGAAAGGAAGTTTTGAGAGGATAAGTTGTCATGTAAATGTGAAAGCAGTAAAAGGCAGCCCTGGGAGAGCCCGAGGTACCTGGGTGTCATGTGGAAAGGTCAGGTTTAGGAGAGTCAGAAAAATAGAGCACCTGCTGGCGATGTTCCACAGGGCCAAGGACGTAAAGGATTGTATTCCTTCCTATCTCACCTTGAGCTGCCCCCTTGTCTTCCCCACCCCTCCCCCCTTATCATCAGGGGTGGGATCACCAGGAATATCTGTGTAAACGTTCATACTGAAAATGATCATCAGAGAATCAGGAAATGGTTGAAGAGGGTGGAGGTTCAGAACAATCAGCATCAAAGACAATAGCGAAATCCAAGAGAGTGGCTTGGGGAGTCACGTGATGGTGAAGAGGCCAAAGGTCATCCAGGTAAAGTCTCAGGAAAGTGAAACACATCATGTCACTGTCACAAGATTTGAAAGCACGCGTGACAGTAGATGAAGGCTCAAAACCTTATCATGGAGAGCGGAAGTGGATGGAATGAGTCATTTTCAAGTAGCCGGAAGAGAACATTAAGTCAGCGCACATAGAATCCTAAAATATTAGGGCTAGAAGGGGCCTGGGGCATTGTCTACTTGAATGTTTTGTACCTGAAGGGGAACTGAGCCTCCATGAAACCGGTGACTTGCCCACCTTCTCACCAGTATTTCCAGCTGGAGCACCAGCTTGTGGAAAGGCTAGAGGACACGGAAGGATCCATTATGACCGGGAAAGGGACTTTCTGACTGAGGTTTCTTTTCAAATGGCAAGAAAGACTCCAGAGCCTAGAAGGAAGGTTCAGGTAGGAACTAAACAACAAAAGGACACTTCACTACCTGAAACGGTTAAAGTGTCAAATAAGGCACAAGAGGGAATGAGGGAAGCAGGAATCGGGGCCCCTCTTTCTGTTTGAAAGGATCGAGGAAGACCTTGGAGAAGAGGCGTGGTGAGTGTGGGGCTACAAAATTGAGTATTTGGGACTGGGGAGACTTTGAAAACAGTGGATTAATTTGTCAAGTAAAAAAATGTTGATACTTATTTGTACAAGGAGAAATCGTATGTATATTTGTGAGGGGGTTTTTAAGCTTAAAACTCTTCCACATTTTTTGTTGAAAAAGCAAAATATACACTAAATTAAGCCTGATTTTATATATATATAAAAATTCCTTGGATGACTACCATGGTATGGACTAGGGAATTCAGCTCAAAATTTATAGCGCTTATATAGAGTTTTTTTCCTCCATATTTCTTATGTTTGTATTGCAGTAATGAAGAAATATGGAAGCCGTCTGGTGGCCAAATAATATCTGTAAATTCCCATGGATAAAGCTTCCCCTTTATATTTCAAAGTTATTAGGTTCAAGTCCTCTTATGGTTCTACTTTTATTGGTTTTTTCCCCATCAACACAATTACTGATTGATTAATTCTTATTGGCTTTCTAAAGTAGAAAAAAAATTATGGCTCAAGTAAAACACTTCACAGAGTGGAAAAAGTAAAGTACATAGAAGGGGAAAATCTGAGAGGGGTGGTAAAACCTTCATTCTAGCTATGCTGCTCTGGAGACAGACGGGGAACAGGGGGAACATTTGGCCCAGGCATAGGCTGGGAGGGACCAGGGTCGCCTGTTTGGGAATCAGTGTTGTTGTTTGTCAGGCTTTTGGTGAAATCATGGTATTCAGCACTGGCACAGCCCTTGAGCAATGCACAGTGTACAAAGCACTCTTATGTGTCCTCACTCAGCCCAACGGTCTGTGAGACACGAGTGGCAAATTGTGCCTTCTAAGAAAAGGGAGGCTCAGAGAAGTCAAATGATTTGTTGAATATCACACAGCCAGACACGACAGACCCAGATTTAAAACTGAGATGGGTGGTCTCTCATCCTCCCCTTGCAGTCCTTTTTTTTCTTTCTTTTTCTTTTCTTATTCCTGACCCATACCAAATGATGAGTTCCCTGACAGTTATGGCTGGGGTTCTATGGGTCTAGCAGGTCCACCAGTTACAACCAGGATCTGAAAAGGACTTGAGAAATCAGACAGATTGAACCCTTTTTGAAAAAAGTTGCCTTGGCCACAAACAGAAACTAGAAAGCCTCCTTCCTGGATGTCCCAGATCTCTCTTACCAAAGCTTTACCTCAAAGGTGGCAACTTCTTTGGTTTAAAGGACTAAGTCTTTTTTTCTTTTTTTTCTCCTTAAGGTTTTATTTATTTGAGAGAGAGAGAAAAAGAGAGAGAGGGCATGAGCTGTGATGGAGGGAAAGGGTTAGAGGGAGAGGGAGAAACAGACTCCCCACTGGGAAGGGAGCCTGACATGTGGCTTGATCCCAGGACCCCGAGAACATGACCTGAGCCAAAGGCAGAGGCTTAACCAACTGAGCTACCCAGCTGCTCCTACAGGACTAAGTCTTGAGTTTAAAAATAGGGAAGGAGGGGTATCCACTTCTCAATGTTAAATGCAATTTTTTTTTTTTTTTTTTTTTTTTTTTATCCCTAGGATCATCTGGGGTCTAGTGTGTAGGCAGTTATCTCACAGATAAATGGAGTCTCCTCTGAGGGGTAACTCATCTCCTTGTTTGAAAGTTTGTTTTCCACATAACTCATCTTTCCCACACTGGGGACTTCTTCCTCCATGGTCCTATTTCCTCTGGGAAATTGGATTCTGGAAGGAGAGCCCAGACAAGGGTGGAACAAAACTACATCTATAAAATAAATTTCACATCCAAACATGATTATTTAAAGTGTTTAATTTGAACCCTGTGAAATTGCTATTTGGAGATCAAAATGGTTGAACGGTGGCAATCTCATATGCTCAGTCTAATAGTTCCATGTCCCATAATCCCACTTGGAATGCTTACTAAATGGTAGAGTTGGACCAAATCAACTTACTCATGTTAAGTCACAGAATCATAAAAATCACAACTCTTTATCCATATGTTTAATTTTAAACCTAAAATGCCCACTAACTATTGAACAATGACTAGAATAGAAATGAAAATACTTACCTTGAATTAGGTGCGGTAATTCCTTTGCTGGTATATAAGACAACATTTGATTTTGGCTCTCATCTTTATAAAATCTTAAAACTCAGACCTATTGTTTTCTTTCAAAATTGTTTTTACTCTAATGAATTAAATATTCTCCAAAGAAATCTACTGAACTATGCCTTAGATGATATTTCAAGAAACATGGAGAAACAAGGTAAACACGGAAGGGAATTGAATAAGTCCCATCATTGTCTAAGAGGAGGCCCATGGCCCCTGTGGTCTAGTATGTGCCATACTCATTTCTACCATCATGCCTCTCTACCTTGCACTGTTCCTGTCACTGTCAGCACCAATTTTGCCCCTAGGCACACTATGCATTCTATTTTCTTGCATGCTCTATGCACATTTTGGTACTTCTGTTTGCTTTTGGGTCCGTCAAGTAGTGCTGGGCTCATCAGCAGGGAGACTTGATGGCCTATGTAATGAATAATTATTATGAAGATGTAACAGGTGTGATTTCTCTGCTTTAAAAATCAACATAATACAAGCCAGCAGGAGTATCCAAATGTATTGATACCAACACATGAAGGTATCAAAGACAAAGGTTATAGACAGATTACACGAATATTGTGTAAGCTTTTCAATGTATATCTCTGTGTAAAGAAACACATATTTCATCAAAGTAGTTAGAAAAGAAGTATTAAATCACTCCTCTTTAGTCAGGGAGTTGGAATTTGTTTGGCTTTTGGAGAAATGATCATGCAAAATGAGAATTTGTCATCAGGCATGAAAAGGGAGTCAATAAAAAGAGTCGAAAGTGACATTGAATGAGAGAGGAATGGGGGACATTCACAAGAGATCATCATGAGGGTGGGCAAAGAAAAAAAATGTGAGAAAAAGTAACAAGTCCTTGACCAGCTGGCTTTATGAGGCAAGGAAAGGTTTAGTTTTATTTTCAGTGTGGCAACTGCTCTAGGCTTCTGTCAGGTGCCCCGTGGCTGGAGAAGATGAGACATGATGAGTTGATCCATGAGAGAGGCTCCGTGTTTTCATTTTGTGCTGAACCGGTGGTGAGACACCCAATTGAAGATAACCCATAGACTTAAATTGAATTTGAGATGGCATAAAGCAGGACGTGGATGGTTGCCTGGAGGAGCAGATCACACCCACATAAGACCCTGAACTTGGGAGAGATCAATAAAGCCCTGTGGGTAGAGATACCGGGAGGGAGCCAAGCTGGGGTCCATAATAAACATCAGTGGGGATAGAAGAGAAAACAATATGAAAGAAAGACGATAGCTATCAAAGAAGTAATAGGAAAAGCAGTAAGGAATGATTTCAGGGAAGGGAATTTCAGGGAAGCGATTAAGCAGAATGAAATCAACTGTGCCAAAATGACAAAAAGACCACGTTGAACAAGAACTAATAGTTACTGTGATTTTTTTTTTTTTTTAACAGGGAAGGGGGTCAGTGAAAGCCTTTCCAAAAATAAACCTTGTCTCCAATAGGGAAAAAGAAAAAAAAAAAATTCAAGTCCTTAGTATGTATGCTTTGGGGAGGGAACGGATAACATTGAAAATGAAGGTAACTTTATTCTAAAGAATTGTAAAGAATACCTCCTTTTACAAAGAATGATTAGATGCGAGCTCCTTCCATTCAGTCAGATGCTCTCCCTGAGAGGAAGTTGGGCACTTCTAGAGCTACATTAATCTTTTTCGGTCCCTGGAGCCCCATTACGTACAGGCAGTGGTAATTTACTAAATTGCATACTCGAAGGCTGAAAGAGTTAATGCGGCTCCAAAAGTGCCTAACATTTACCCAGGGAGTAATTTACACACTGGAAGCATCTGGCTGAATATGGATTCAATTGTTTACTGTACTGTGGGTCTCACAGAAAGGAGGTCACATGCTTTCTCTTATTGAAAAGTTCTGGGGAACAATTTCTTTCATTTAAAAAATGTGCACCTACTGCCACATTTTCCTTCTGTAATCTGTTTCCGTAGGACTACACGAAAAGATGTTCCAAGAAATCGACTTAGATTTCTAAAGTAGTTGCCAAAGCAAACTACTTTATTTTAATTTTACCTTCGCTCCCCAAAGGTTGGGGGTTTAGAGGGCTGAAGTGATACCGTGAAACCAGTGGATTTGGGAGCAGTCTTTATTTCCGCTCTGGAAGGGGTCATTCTGGAGATGTGTACAAATGTTTGTATTTTGCCTCTCAGCATACCGGAGCACTTTAACACAAGGCTGCTTGAGGAAGAATAGGAGAATCGGAAGACATTCACACATGAATCAATGCCAAGTTATTCTCAGCCAGAGCGCATCAGTGTGCATGTTCAGGAATGCTCAGATGTCAACAGAAGCATCTCAGTAGATATGAATTTTTTTAAAAAATCCCTTATGCCTGTTCTCTGCCCAGCACCATGGACAGTGCATTATAGGAAGAGTGGGAACTCTCACATGGAAAGAACTTGTGACCTAAGGAAAGGGATACACACAAAAGAACAAGATTTGATGGGATACACTTTCCAGATAGCTTTTAACTGCCACGATAATCATATCCTTTCCTAGGATGAGTGAAATCCAAGACTTAGCATGTAATTGCTTGTACATCTCAAGTGGTTATATTCACAATCAACATCTTCCATCTCAGCAACAGAAACGTGTGATCATTTTTACTAGAATTTTGTCCATTTCCTTAAAACATGTAGGGTTGCTAAGTCTTTGAATTTTTGTTTTGTTTTGTTTTTTGTTTTGTTTTGTTTTCATTTTGGCTCCCTGTTGAGGTCAAAGTTTATTTTACCTTTTCAACAGACTTATTAAGGACAGTAGTTACAAACGTACACAGAGGTTGTAATTTAGGAGGGTTCAACTTTTTAAACCATTTCCTGTTATTTATCAAGGATATTTCCTTCATGATATTCTATTTTCACTGACAAGTCTATATCCACTTGGATTGATTTTTTTTTTCAGCTAAAATAATGTTTATTCTTTATACCTACTTGAAAAAAAAATGTTCTACAGGACACAACTGAATTCAGTTTTAATCTAATAAACTCTCAATATCTCAAATCTTTGTGCTCTGTATCTGTGAAGTAAAAAAAAAAAAAAAATTAAAAACCCAATGAGATGTTTTTAAAACATGTGATAAGATGCCCCCTTGTCTTCTACTTCTTAAAAAGAGAAATAATTTTTTTTTCACTCTGATTATGCTAGTATTTGCAAGTATGAATTCTTCCATATATTTTAAGTGTTATTCTGCCTTTTCGGTGATGGAATAATGCTTCCTGTTGCTACACTTATTCTACCCACCCCTGCTTCTCTCTGTCCCTTTTTTCTATGGGTCTCCTAAAGCTTCCTGGAGTTCCTTTAATCCTCTGCGGTTCTTTGCATTTTCCTCTGATCTCAGAACAGTTACACAGCATCATTCCTGACAGCCCTTGGGCCACTGTTTTCTCCTTTGGATTCATTCTACTGCTCATACGTTGTATTTAATACAAATACAAGTAAATAAATGTACGCACCAAATTTATCAGAGTATGTATATGCATGTTTCTTTAACCATGAAATCCAAGGCAATTAACAGGCAAAAACGTACGCCTATAATAGTTCTGTAAAAATAAATGAAGGCAGAAATGGCATTATTTTCTGTTTTCTGGATTTTTAGACATTTGCACAAAGAAAGAAAAATTAACTTTCTTTCTCCTCTCTGGAATTCTTGAGAGTTGTTCCAGCTTGCTTTGAATCATGAATTCTGTGTCATTTGCTCAGTTGGTGTGTATATGTGTTTCATCTCATTGTGTATTTGAAAAAAAAAAAAAAACAAAACCTTTTGCAAAGGATAATAAACCATATAGCTTTGCCAATTAACCTAAAGCCAAAAGGAGCAGAGTAGCATGCTCTAAAGCAAAGTAATCTCTAGTAAATTGTGGAGTAGCAATATTGGGGATTACTGTGACATTTATGCACCAGGGCACAAATTTTAAAAGGAATGCCAAAATCATATAGGAGTTTGTGATTTGCTTTCTGCCTGAAAAGGAGTCAAGGTGTGTGTCCCTTTAAAAGAAATAAATGATTTTGACTCTAAATGTGCATACTACTGTGTGAAAGTAAAAATAATTCACTAGAGAGATGATTAGGGAGAAACCTTATAAACAGGAGAACAGAGAAATAGAATTATGTGGGGGGAAAAATGACCACTTCACAATGGTCGCACTGACCAGCCATGAGTGCCACTAAGGGGGGGTGGGGGGGGGGGACAACACATTGATAGAGACTTTAAGAAAAGAGAAAAGAGATGCTCATTCAGTGGCTCTTTACCTGAACTACAGCTCATTTCTTTCAGAAGTGTAACACAATACGTAAAATGTGCACTTTGCTGCTCTGAAAAATTTCATTAGAGAAGAATAATTTTTTATAATCGCATCATTTTACACAGTAACATTCATGAAAGAAAGGAAAAAAAAAAATCAGACACATTTTAAAATCCCATAGCCCCCAGAACATCACAGGCCCCCTGGAAACATCCCAGGATTTTACTGGAGTAAATCGGCTAAGGTTCCCATGGAGGAAAAACAATGAACTAATACAGGAATCTCGGGACACCTACTTTTTTTATCTGCAAGAAGCTGAGACTGCTGTACTGGTATCAGGTCATTAATCATCACTAGGTAAAATAATCCTCATCTCTGAAACAGGCAGAGATCATTCTATTGGTTTTATGAATGAGGGGAATGGATCGGAGTTTAAACGGCTCGCTGCAAACCACATCCGCAGGCAGAGCCGGCAAAGAAACTGATGATCTAAGTCCTACATCTACACACTACCCATCTTTGCTTTCATTTCTGCATAAGCAGAACAATGGGAGGACACCTCACTTTGGATAATAGGCGTGTCTCGGAAAAAAAAAAAATTGCTTGCCAATTGAATTTTTTGCCAGGCAAACTGTATTTTAAATAAACAATGCGCCAAGGGAGAGAAACAAGGGGCGGTTTTATTTTGTTTTGTTTTTTCTGTAGCATAAAGAATTCTTTTATAATGTGAATAACACTCCATCGTGTATCTATCTTACAACTTTGTGTGTGATACAATGTTTCTGTGTGTGTATTGAAAGCAATTGCAGCGTATTTATCCTTTCCCCCCCCCGCTTTTCCAGTTAAGGTCTCCTCTTCTCTTTCTCCACCTGCCTCTAATTACCTGCTTTCATCTTTCAGGCATTTTTTACATGCCTGAATCTAGGACTGACCCAGGAGTTCTGGCTCTACCCTAGACAGGATTCCCTAGCCAAAATCAAAACGCACTGATTGGACAGGCTACAAATTGACGTCATCCTGTTAGGCCTCTGATTCGCCAAACGATTGTTGGTCTCGCTTTGTGGATTCCCAGACCTGTTTCACGTGGCTCTTCCACTCACCTGTCTGCTAGCCCATAGTAGGTCCGCCCTCTGTTGTACTGACAAGGTGAAGCCAGTAGATTGCCCTCATCTTCCCCTTCTGCACTCCAAATTCCAATATTCATTTCAGCTCACCCCCTCTCCTTCTTTTACCCTTGAGGAACAAAATGTCCCACTGCTTGCTGAACCCAACTTTTATATATGTGCCCTTGACCCCACTCCATGCTGCATTCCACATGATTTTGTTTCATCTTGACCCTATTTTTCCAATATGTTTAGTGTCCTCCGAGTGTCCTGGCTCTGTGGTGTTAAAAAAAAAAAAAAACAAAAAAAAACAAAAAACGTGTTCAGGAGCTCATTTGTTCCCAACCCTCAATGTGACTGTTTTCCAAAAACCATTAGTAACATCCTCACCTCCAAACATGGGAGTGGTTTTCCTCAGCATGGGTCTCCAAGAGCCCTCTAAGATTTCCTAAAGGTTGATCCCAACCTACAGCACTCTGCGGTGTTTGGTCTCCATCTTGCTCCAAGTGTGTCTTCTCCCAGCCCTCCTTCGCAGCTCCTTTTCCTATCACCCATGTTCTCCCTCTGCCTGTTTTCTCCAGGATCATACCTAGAGCTTCAGGACCTCCTTTGGTTTAATGGGGAATATGAGAAGTTACATGCAACCTTTAAATAATACTACAGATACCCATCTAGAGACACCAAAAGGTGTTTACTGCATAGTATTTAATGAGGAAAAATTTTATTAATTGTGTAAAGAAATTCATCAAACTATGAAGAGCAGTCACAGTGCAATGATGGAGAAATGGGTGGGTTTCGTTTTCATCCAAAGCTTTTCCAATGTCCATGACCCCTAAATCCATATCCTAGATGTCCCAACAGAATATCAAAACCGACTTACGGTAAAACAAAATTCATCAAATTCTAACCAGAACCCTTTTCTAATGCTTCCTGTTTTGCCCTTGCCCTCAATCTCCCCATCTGGCCATGCAGCCATCTATTCTCTTACCAAGGTCACGGAGTTAGTAGGTGGCAGAGACAGGATTTGAATCTAGGATGTCCGACTCCAAACCTCCTGCTCTTTCCACCTTCCCAAGCCCCTGGCAATCAGGAAATGCGAACAAAGCCTTGCTTGCAATTGTGTTAGGGCATCCAATAAGAATAAAAACCAACGGAGCCCCTGAGAGAGGGATAAAAGACCATTCCCCTCTTTATCCTGCAGTACACCTGACTGTAAGGCTAAACAATCTTTTTCTCAGTTTGATACAAATTCAAAGGAATCGTGCTCCCCAGTTTCTCTGGTTGACAATCCTTTTACAGAGACTTGAGCGTTATTCACTTGATCCGGTTGGCCACAGGTCACAATTAAAACCTCAAGAACTGGAAACTCGCTCTCTAGACAAGCGTACGGCACCCTCCTCCAGCTCCCACCGAAAATGCAGAACTCTGGCAGAATCACCTTTTGGTTTAGTTCTCTTTCGAAATTTCTGTCGGACAACAGCATAAGGAAAATGTCATAGCCGAGGTACACGTTGCTAGTTCCCTTTGGCTTAACGGTGCTAAGAAAAAAATAATAAATTCTTTTTTTCTCTGGGTGAGTGACAGCATTCGAGCAAACGTAACGAGGGTGGGAGGAGGAGCGCATGGGGTAAGGCACTGACCAACAAACGCAGGAGGAACAGAAAATGGAAAGAAGTGGAAGAGGCTATTGACCTGGGCAAGCAGGAAATGGAAACAGGGGTAGGTCAGTATTAAACGGGGATAGGGGGTTAAACAAGGAAATCGATTTTTTTTTTTTTTTCAAAAAAATGAGAGTCAAAAGAAATTAGAACTCCCAGCCCAATTTCCAAAAGAAATAGGATCTCTCCCTTGCTTCTTGTCCTCATGCCCCGGGTATCTGCAGCCCTCCTATCTCATTTCATCTGACTCCTTCCTTCGCTCTCGTATCTTTTTACTTCTTGAACTTCCTAATGTTCTCTAATTCCGCGTGCTTTATTTTATGTTGCCTGTATCATGTTTCCTGCTGTGCCATTATTATCATAGCTTGGTTCTCCCCTCATAACAGAATAGAGCGGCTTAAATTCTTCCATTTCTAATCATCGTCCTCCACTTGGCGACCCCTTAGCCATCAGTTTTTGCTAACCCTCCAGTAAGCTGGGGTCGTTCACTTCTCCGGGGCTTCCGCTCGGCAATAGCTCTTCCCACACCCGCTGCCTTTGCCTAACGCAAACCTGCAAAAACTCTGCACTCAAATCACAGTCTCCTTCTACAGTTGGTAGTGCAATTACTCCCAGTTTAGGAAGGCGGGAACTTAAATACAAGGATGTTAAGTGACTTGCTCACGGTCACACAACTCTGCTCGTAGTGCTCAAGGTCTGATTATTTATTAGACACCCAAAAGGGAATCTGCTTCTATTTTTATAGTGTCCTCTCTTGGGGACATCGGGACAAGTTTATCGGTACTGAACTGACACGCCAAAGACGCCTTTCCCTGCCAAAGACATATACCAGTATCCTAAGACTACCCAACTCAGCTTTCCTAAATTGAGGGTGCTTCCGAGGTGGTGGAACCCCCTTTAATGATTAGGACATCTCTCGGCCTGTCCTCTCTTTTTTGAAATTCTACTCCTTTTGCACTTGGCCCTGATCTTGATGGCTTGAATAGCAATCCTGCCTAGGCACTCAGATTGGATAGGTGAATAGCACATCTCAGCCAACAGATTTACAGAAACCAGAGCTATGTTACTTTAAACCTAAAAATATTACCTTCCTTGCCTCCGGGCACTTGATGCTACAGGAGTGATGTGGGATCATTCTAAAACCACAGGGAGAACTGTGTACAAAAATCCCCTTGAACTTGCTGTTCCCCATTGGGTTAATGTTGTGTCGTCATACTGGGCATGAAGGAGGCTTCCTCAGTAGATGGTACTGCTTACAACAGCCCCCCCACAGCCTACTCCCTGATGTTTACAACAAAAGGAACATGAAAATTGAAAACTAAGAATAATAAATAAATATCAGAACAGAGCTGTGGTGCTCCTTGCCTCCTACCCTGAGAGCACCAAGTAGACCGTTTGAATAAAAGGAAAAAAAAAAAAAAGGACTAGAAGCAAAATACCTGTGTCGTCGGGTAGCATCATTGATAGGAAACAGGTGAACAAAATATTTACTGAGGGACACAAGCAGACAATAGAGCAGTAGAAAACAATTCCATGCAGTGAGAGCGTGTAGGAATAAAATAAATGAGAAGAATAGTCAGCAAATTGTTAACAATAATTTGTTATCTCTGCACTGGGATTTAAGCGTTTGGGGGAGGCGTTTCTGTATTTTCTGAAACTGCAGCATTAAGCGTGAGTTGCTTCCCTAGTTAGGAAATAATTTTAAGGCAAAAATACATACAAATTAAATGAACCATTCTGCCAAATATTTTCTCATATAAGAAGAAGAAGATCGCCTCTTAATTTCTTCCTAATGAAAAATTGGGAGGGGACTTTCAGTGCTCTCTATCAGAGCTGATTGACACTTTTCCTCTTTCACAGGCAGACAGAAGCAAAAAAAAAAAAAAAAAGGCAAAACAAAATGACAAAACCACTCTCAGCCTCAATATTGACTTGCACTAGCTTGCCTTTTCCATTTCAGTGATCCTGGTGGGCAGAGCAGTGGAAATAAGTTATGTAAAAGGTTTCCGCCTAGTTGTTGTTTTAATTAATCTGGGTCCCCGAATGACACACAAGCTTAATCGGGTGGCATGGAACCTGTCGCCATTAAGTAATTGGTTTGAACCCAAATGCAGGTTGTGATCAAAAGTTGTCACCGTCCAATGGCTACTCATTGGCCCATGTGAAATGGGTTGGTGGTCTCAGTCTAATTCCTTATGGTCTAGTGTCAGTCTCGTGAAAAGCATTACGTAAAGTAGCACTAATTGGTTGACATTCTCAGCATGAAAGAGCGAATAAAGAGATTGAAATCTAAAATAGCCGTCAGAGTTAGGTTGAGGGTAGAAATGGGCAACATCGCACTGAGGGGAGTGACTTCTGGTGCGGGCCATGATGCCAGATAGGAATGGCAGCGCCCATTTCCGGCGATTTTAGCCCAACCCCTCTTTTCATGGGCAGTGGAACCAAACGAACCCAAGGAATCTGAAACTCTTGCAGACTTCTAAAATCCTCTGTCTTACCCCATCACAGTCCTGTCTTTTACTCAGATGTCCCTGGGGAAGTCTGAACAAAGATATTCTACTAAAAGGCAACAGGCTGAAACAAACTTTGCTAAACCTTTAAAAAATTCTCAAAAGGAGACCTGGCTTCATTATGACCAAACAGTGTGTGTTCATCACTTTAATTATAGGAAAAATCGATAGGGCATAGAAAAGTGCATGGCATATTTTACCTGACATTTGTGCTTTTCACTTTATTAAGCATGCCTCTCTGAGCAGAATTAACAGGCTAGAATTTACCAAAAGTCTCGGTATCTAAGGACAAAGATTTCTCTTGCATACTGTTCAGCCCAGGTAGGGTGTCTTTACCATTTAAAATAGCATGTTTTGAATAAACGAACATGAAAACAGATTGAAAAGACAATAATGGATGCTTTCTCCCATTAGTGCAACCAGCCAGATTACTAATTCACAAATATTGAAACTAGCACTGATTGAGATGAATGAATTTTTCATAATTTAATAATGCAAATCCCGCGAACAGCAGAGACCTCCAATAACTAGTGGCCTTGGAGGAATTACTACAAATGCCAACTGAGAGATACAGCATTTATAGGGTTATTTATCTTGTGGCTTTATTCACAATCTTTTGTGCCTCTTTTGATAGTATACACTCTGCGTCGCTTTACCTTTTCTATGTCATAAACGGACTCTTTCCTTCTGAAGATCAGATGCCTGGAATTATGGCAGCTAAATAATACTGTGAGTTCATAATCTCGGGGTTTTATCACATATTTCACCACATGACACATCGGAGAGCCAGCAGCTGCTTTAAATGTGTAGTAAACACCCCTAGAAGCATTTTTCAATAAGTATCTTACAAAAACAACAACAACAACAAACTGGCAACATCACTTTATCAAAACAAAAAAAGTGGGGTAAAGGCAAAACCTGGTTTTAAAGGGGAAAAAAATCCAACGAAATACCTCTATTTCTAGAACTTCTTGACAGATAAAATGTACTATTTAAGACATAGTTTAAGTAGCTCTATAATTCCCAACTTCTACCATGAAGCTTCATTAAAGTATATAAATTAGTACTACTGTTCAGAGATAGCATTAAGTATTCAATAAGAGTAGACTTAATGCAATTAATAGCAATTAAAATTATACTTTTATGATGTCAGCCACCAGCATTGTAAAGACATAATTGCCTGTAAGGACTTTTGTACCATATTTATCCTCTAAAACTGTCCAATTTATATGAAAAATGCCAAAAACATATCCCATATGGGTACCATTATCTTCTCGGATTTTTAGAAGTAATCTGTCTTATCCAGCATGTGCACATTAGGCTAATTTGCTTTAATTAGTTTTTTTCTCATTTTGTTAATAGGCATGTTGATGTTAAGTTTTTATTTCGGAGGTACAGATGCTAACTTCACTCATTATGTTCCTATTAAGGGGTCAGTATACTTTGCGATAAGCTGGACTCACCAACTTAAATAGCATCTTTCTTCGAAATATTAGGTGATGTAGCTTATCAAACATAAAAACTATATTGCTATTGTAGTAATGGTGAGCAACTTGAATTCTTGCTAATTAATTAGTAGTTAAATATGAAAGAACAGCTTCGCTGTTTCTGCTGTAGCAAGGCATTTCTGTATGGATATAATAAATTAGATAAACTAATGAACTGGTTTCAGAAACACAGTCATTTGTGACTCCTCAAAACAGTCATAAGAATTACCATGAACCGATGCCCGTGTTTTGCATTTAAGCCAGAAGGCGTAGAAAATAAGAAACTCTTTTTTTTTTCCCACACCCATTTGTGCCTCATGCCTCAAAATTGAAAGATATTTATTTAAAACTGATCTATGAAAATAATTATATTAGTTCTTATTATTGGTTATCTTATCTGTAAAATTTTTAACACTGAACTCTCATAAAGAAAAATAATTATATATATGCAAAGAGCAAAACATATAATTAAAAATTTTGCCAGTTGGCTCTCTGAGGACAGATTTTATATATATATATGCAAGTAATTTAGAAGATTCAGCAAAGTCCCCTGATGAAACTTGGAGGAAGAAGGGGTAATATTAAGAGTGGTGTGCTTTTTTTCTCTATTTGATGGATATGTTTAACTCTGAGTTTGTATATATGCCTTTACATCATGAAACATTCATTATATTCTTATAGTCATTTTCTGTTTTTAGGCTACTTTTCAGTTCTTTAGTATATCAATTTCTGCTGTCACCACCATCACCATGAAGGAAACTGTATAAAACCACATCCTCTTACAATTGTAAGATGATAATAAAATCATAGAATTTATTTAAAATCAAAAGTGCATTGTTTCACAATAAGCAATAAAATAATTATCGTATTAGTTCAGGTGAGTTTGTTTCAGGAAATTCCCCACATAAAGAGTGTAAGTTGGACAGTTAAATGGATAATCAAAGGAGTAAAAATTAAATTATTCAGATATACTTGATTAGGAAGAAATACAGTAAGATGTTGTTAAAATGCAGAATTATTTAAAATAAGTCACAAAGTATACATGCATTGTTTTATTCTCAACAGAGAGAAACATATTTCTTCAAATATTTGTCAATAAAAAGATAGTCTCGGAATAGTACTACAGAATCATTTAGGAGCTTCCTGAAAAAGCAACCTCTGTTGTTTCTTTGTTTTTGCCTTGTTTTTGTTTTTGGGTTTTTTTTGTGTGTGTGTGTGAACTCAATTTGTTCTCTATAAGCCTTGAATTATTTTCTTGAGGCAGCCGATAGGTGTACTGATAAAAATCTATAAATTAAACATTTTCGTGCAACTAAAAGCAAGAATTAAGAAATCACCGAAACTCAAAAGAAGCAAAAACTCAATTGCGTGCCTCATCCTTTAACTGTTAGTCTCCAAGATTAAAGCAGCGTTCACAAGTTAAGAATGTTTAGCTAACGAGAAACAGAGTAAATAACAGAAAGTAGAATAAATTAGGATGTAATGCTTCTTCGCAGCACTATCACATAAGGCTTTCAGATACAATTTGAATGTAACAAGTTTTTTCTGTATTCCTTTTGTCTCAGTTGGATTATAAAGCACAGTGATGAGTATTCATTGGAATTGAATTGCTCTTGTTTATATTTAGTTTCTTGTTCCTAAGAAAAGTAGAATGAATTACACATCTGCCTTTGTCCCATTGTACAGTGAGCACACACTCCGAGGCAACTGTTCGATAACAATGGATGAGTGCTACAGAAACAGCACGGTGAGGAGGTGAATTCATACAATCAGCTTAGAGACAAAATGTAGCACAGACATTTTTCATTACAAGTAGTTCTCCCCTTGCAACCAGGTTGTATTCCAAAAGGCATTTATATGGAACCTGGTCCTTCAGGTGTATAATTCCCCGTAGAACCTATTTTAAATGGTGGGCTTAAGCTTAATTAACCCTGGATATAATTGAATTCTTAAAAGCAATCATCTGTGTTTTTGTGTGTGGTGGGTGAGTGGGGTAGGAGAGAAGGTGGTTTTTTGGTTTTGTTTTGTGTTTTGGTTTTTGTTCTTTTTTTTTTTAATTGAGCACTTGCTATAGATTAGCCTCTGTTGTCAGTATTTTATTCCCATTTACAGTCCTATGAGATAGATCGTATGGATCTGTCCACTTTATAGATGATAAAATAGTCACCTATTTTAGGATTCAACAGCAGGGCTCCATCCTTAACTCAGGTGTGGCTCAAAATTAAAAATAAGTGGTATTTACAGGTCCCAAATGTCTCTGTAGACTGAGACTGTGCTCGGTCCCCTCAGTGACACCTCTGGCTTTTCCTTTCCTCCCTGAAGGTTCCATACTCAACACTGGACTTCCTTCCTCCTCAGGCAAACTCAGTTACCTAGCGTAGCCAATCACAGCTGAGTATTAAGAGGAAAGCACCATGATAGTGGACCACTGTTTGCAGAGCACTTAAAATACATCAGGCTCCGTTGGAGAAGCCAGGGACACGGTGGTAAATACATGAAATTGCTGCCGTTACCTTCTCCTGTGGTCAGAGAAGTAAGCATAGAAACAAAGGAGCAGACAGGGAATGGTCAGAGCTATGCAGAAAATAAAAGGTAGGATGACTGATGGGGTAGGAGAGCAGGAGGAGAGGGAGGGAAGCCCACTTGCCCTGCTAGAGTTTGAGCTGAGATTGCGTGAAGGAGGCCAACAGCCATCTGAAGGCTTGGGCAAGGGGCTTACCAACAGAAAACACCAGGCAAGATGTGAAAGAGCCTATCACTTTAAGAAACAAAGAGAAAGCCAGTGGGGCTGAAGCAGAGAGTGAATGGGGGCAGGTGGAGGAAACCGAGTGGGGAGAGGAGTCTTGGTCGCCATCGGAGCGGTTTTAGGGAAGAGCTTCTGACCTGGTTTGATTTGCTTTTGCCTCATTGTTCTGTCTGTTCAATGGAGAACGGACTATGAGAAAACAATTCAGAGAAGGATGGAAAATTCAAGCTGAGACAACTGTGACTTAGATCAAGGTCATTCCAGCGGCGCGCAGAAGTGGTCAGCTTTGGGTGTATTTTGAAGAACACACAGAAATTAATAGTACTTGATGACGTACTGGATATGGGATCAAGAATGGCCACTTGGTTTGTGGAGTGGTCTGGAAAATCGTATATAATGGTGGTGTTGACAGAAGACACCTGAAGGTGTAGGTTTGGACTGGATTGTGCTGGGGTAACCCACGATGAAGGGATGACTCATGGTCCTGGAAGTCTTTTTTATAACTGGTAAGTTCTGATGCAAAGACATTATTATTTGATGGAATTTTCACCATTATGATAGTGAAATAAAACACTTTATATATAGATTTGGGGAAGAAGCCAGGGGTAATGATAGATAGAGATATGTTTCACCTACTATGCGCATCATCTCTAATTGTTTTCACTCATTTTACCTCCAGCATCACAAATTGTCAAACATCTCCATTCGATTTCTAAATAATAGGCCTTTATTGGTGCCAGGTGGAGCAAAGCTGGCAGTAGCCATTCTTTCTTGATGGGTTATTTCACAATTCAATCTTTGGTGGGTAAGACAGAGGCTGCCTGTGATGCTTTTCAAGTAAAAAGAAAACCATGAACTACTAAATTGGGTGAGTGGACATGGGCATCTTTATATACGCTTAACATACCTAAAGTGCTGTCCAAGGGAAGGTTTCTGTTTGATATCATGAGATTATTCTTGGCCTCATAGTCTCTAAGGGGGAATATGGATGCCTAGCTGTAGGGCTTTTTGTGGAAGACTGGTTCCTTTGCATGAAAGACCCTATCAAAATGCCAAGAGGAGAGAAAGAGGATAAGGCCATGTTTGCCAAACGCAGGGAAGTCAGGTCAGTGACAGAGCGTCTCCCTGAGGTAATTCACAGCCTGAAGGGTGTCTTGCTGGGAATTTTAGTATAAGCAGTGGTAGAGATGTATTATGTAACACAACAGAATTCATAAGCACTATGTTCCTCAGTTTGTTTATCTGTAAAATGGAGACAATAACATCTACTCCATAGGAACTTACTTTTATGACTAACTAATAAAAAGGAACTGACGAATTTCAGATACACTCACACAGACAAAAATGAAAGCCAAACCACTTTGATTGCTGCAAGAATAAGACTTATGATCTCACTTAAACAGTTAAATGAACTTGCGAGGACATTCTGCTCTTTCATTGGAAAAGCTTTCTAAGATTTCATCAGGGCAAGATGATCTTTACAGATGCTTCTAGTTAAAGGAATAGGTAGGCAAAATAATAACTGGTTTCTACAATAGTTCTTAGAGGAATGTTGCTGTTTGCCACTAAAACTCTTTAAATCACTAAAGAGCTGTAGAACATATCATCAGTTTTTTCTCATGAACATCTGATGAGAGTCATTATCATTTCCACGCTTACGACCCTTTTTAAAATCATGCACAGAATGCAAAAGTTTTTATTAGCTGATGATTGCCTATTGATCCGTGTGTTAACTGGGAGTGATTTGGGCCCTACGATAAAGATTTTGCCAACCCAGGAGGGATCACTTTTACAAGGAGCATTTAGAGGAACATCATCTGCAGAGGCCAACATTAAAAATTGAAAAATAAAAGTATAAAGCTCCAAAAGTTGAGCAATTAGACAATGTCCTCTCCTGTACCTAAATTCATCCCTGACCCCAGGATATCCAAGAGAGAGACATTATTTCCCTAGACCCCAGCTAAGTGTCAACACCAAACAGTACCTAATTAGGCTAACTGGATAACCTTTCTCTTATTCATGATGTATAACTAACTGCCTGGTTCCCTATTCGGTAATTCCTAGACAGCCAAGTTTCTGGAAAACTACTTAAACCAGACCTGCCAACACAACCCCACCTTGGATGATGAGATCAGTTCCTCTATGTGATCTCCGTGAAATAGCTCAGAACTCACAAGGCCCTCAATCATCATTAGCCTACCCTTGTTAGGACCTCCACCATAGTCCAATAATGGTTTTCTTGCTTTTTTTTTTTTTTTTAATTGTCAAAAGCCTTGAGCCTTCTAAAGGTATCTTGAGGGAGCATACCGTACCATTTAGAACATAAACTTTCCGTCAGACTGACCTGATTAGATTCCCAACTCCAACAATTATTAGTCTGTGAGCTTGGAAACAATATTCAACTTCTCTGAACTTCAGTTCTTTCAAAGGTAAGATGATTGTAATAGACCATTCTTCACCCACTTCTGAAAAATTAATACTACTGTGTGGAAAGCATCTAGCAGAGCTCTTGACTCATGGTTAAATGTTAGTCCCTATTCTGATTCTTATACGAAGACTTCATTTTGATCTCCTGAGTCCTTCCCTTGAAGCTGAGGTTTTGAGCCCCTATAACAATTGCCAGATTTTTCTAGCACCAATAATCTTGTGTCTCATCCTAGTAGAGGATATGCTTGATTTCATGTACCGTTCTATATGCCCTCCTACTAAAATCAGACTTTGTGAATGATGAGATGAGCATGAAAAGAAAAAGTCAGAACTTAAAGGCTAGAAAGTGTTCCAGGGCATGAGAACTTTGACAAGGATGTCCAATAAATACAGTTGACCCTTGAGAAATGTAAGAGTTAGGGGCGTCAACCCCCCTCCCATCACCACCAAGCAGTCAGAAACCCATGTATAACTTTTGGATCCCCCAAACCATGCAGATGGTACAAAGGAACCAGGACAGATGAGCAAAATTCCGAGGCTGACCCAAGGTATTTTCTGCTCTGATTCATTTGTGCCATGTACTTTCTGGACATTGCCCCAGAGCCCGCCTTGTTGTTGACTATTTTAAGTGACTTTGCAGAGATGAGAAAGAATATTACACGTATACAAAACTTGTGAAGCAACGAGAATATAGTCCTTGCATAGAATAGAGTCAGCATCAGAGCGTTCCAGAAATAATATGAGTTTCTATTAGCATATGAAAATGACAATATGGCATGAGTTGCTAAATGTCATACAAAACATCAGAAGTAGAATGAGGGGAAAAAACCTCCAATATTCCTCAATATAAAAATAGCCTATATCCCTCTTCAAAACACAACTGATCCATATGTCTACATGACGACAAAGTCTAATAAAGATGTTTTGTGTTATGGAAACACTAATAGGACAGTGCTTTATCCACTATGGGAGTAACGAGGAATTCATTTCAACCTAAACGTAAGTCCTCCAATTCTGACATAAATTCATTATGGAAAGGAGCAGCTGTTCATTAACTCCTAGAAACTTCATGCTTATTAAGTATTTAATGAGTTTAACCTTTATGTTAAATATAAAATACTAGGAAACGATAGCTTCCAAGCCTGCAAAACTCCTAATCCGTAGTCTTTGTAATCTAGGGGATGGCCAGTATCATCTCTGAAGTTCAGAGATTTTAATGTGGTGAAAACTTAGTCTGTCTGTGCTTTTGCTTGGTGTTGTCGATCTCACACCAACACATTGTTTTTCCTCTTTCACTGTGGTCAATTAGATGGGATTATTTCATTTCCAGAGACTGTTTTTACACAGGCTGTGGAGCTGTTCAGTGAAATATAATCCAACTCAGCCCCTTCTGCATTCAATAAAATCATCAGTCAGTGTTGGGGGAGCAATCATTGAAATGATGAAATAGCAGTAGTGCTGAAAATAAGCAATGGAAAATTCTGCAGAAGCTAAAATTATACCACCGGGACTTCCTTGATCACCACAGCCCTTCTCTGGCCGAAAATCAGTTTTCCCTAAGAACTGAGAACCTGTCCTTAGAAAGGAAAAGTGTTCTCGTCTGGTAAAATCACCTTCTAGGGGAACGCTCTCCTTGATGTGCCTGTGTCAGATAATTATAAGGTGATCTCCACTGTCTCTTTCACATTTTCAAGCATTTTCTCTTGCTTGGAGGTGCTACCGTTGTCTGAGGTATTTGGTTCAATGGGTTATTTATTAGGAACCCTCGAGGTCTGGACATTAACACGTGCTTTGTCGTAGGCAACTCTTGGACTGTTTAAACCAGTACAAATGTTACATTAGGATAAATACATGAGAAACAGTATATTTTTAAAAGTCTAAAGAATTTCTTGCTCGCTTTCAGGAAACAAGAGTCTACAGCTGATCTGGGAAGGACAGAAAAGGTATCATTTCCTGGGTTGGAGAAAAGTGTAAAGGAAAATCAGTGATAAGTTAGACTCTGTTAGAGCGATCTATCAAGTCCAAAAGGCCATTATCTTGCCTTGATTAGAAAGAAGATGTCGAAAAGGGGTGACTGATTGCATAATAAGGAAAACCTAAGTTAACAATTTTGAACACGAAAGTTGAAAACAAGAGCAGTGTCAGGAATGCTTTGAAGAATTAATCAAAGTCATCTGAGGACTGGCCAAAGCAGAGAGAGTTTTTTTTTTCTTTTAATTTTTAAAAAAATATTTCCAGCAAAAGAACAAACCAGAAAATCGTATTTGTTCCAAAGCTTTAGAACTACCACCATTACCACAACCCACCACAGTATTTGTATTGAAACCCGTATCTAGAATGTCTCACTTTCATCCTGTTATATAACCTGTTTGTGGTCAACCAGTTCGGCATTAGGTAGTTTAAAGATAAAATATTTCCCCTAGCTTAATGGACCTTGGTGCTTTTGAATATAACTTAAAAAAAAAAAATTACATTGGCTGCATGTTGAGAAAACAAAATAACATAGTTAACGATTATGGGTGGTCCTTTGAAACTATCATTTGTCTTGGCCTCCAAAGAAGCCGTCTCTGTTTCTTGTTCTCTGTTTATGCTGTGAATGCTGAACACGAGTGGACTCCCCGTGTCAGCATCCCCATCTGCCACATGGAACCTGCCTCAGTTTGAATGTGACGTGTCACACCAAGTTACTGGGCAAGAACTAACCAAACGAGACGGGAAATCAGCCCTTTCTCATGTGAAAGCTGTTTCTTTTAAAAGCTGTAAATGACTTGCAGACCAATAGGGTAGAACAGTAAGTTCCAGGCCCATCAACTACTCCCTACTTTCCCCTTTTGAAAAAAATATAATCACCATGGCCACTATGTGAAGAGTAACTCATGTACTTTGAGAATGTAGAGGTATGTCTCTAAAGTGCATAGGGTTTCTTAAAAGAATGTTAGCATATACATATATACTCATTAAAAATTCAGGGAGGGCGCCTGGGTGGCTCAGTGGGTTAAGCCTCTGCCTTCGGCTCAGGTCATGATCTCAGGGTCCTGGGATCGAGTCCCACATGGGGCTCTCTGCTTGGCAGGGAGCCTGCTTCCCCCTCTCTCTCTGCCTGCCTCTCTGCCTACTTGTGATCTCTGTCAAATAAATAAAATCTTTTAAAAAAAATTTTAAAAAATAAAAATTCAGGGAAATAAACAACATATAAAAGTTGGAAAACAGCCTCTTCCCAGCACTACTTAGGTGGGTTTTATTCTATATGCAAGACATAGAGTATGTCTGAAGTGAAGAAGAAAATGCTAGTTAGATTAGACAATTGGCTCAGCATTTGTGACTTTATAAATTCATAGATGATTCAGCATAGAACCCTGAATAAAGTTTATAATAGTATAAAATTCACATACCAATAAAGGGACTTTCTGCAAAGGCTTTAAATAGCACTAATTTTTCCCAAATTCCAATTGAACTTGTCTTGCCTCTCTGGGTTTGGGGCTTCTCAAAGAAAAAAGTTAATAACATTTCTTTTACATTAGGAAAACATAAATGTCTCAAAAAGCAACCTCAACATCCTTCTGCTAGATCCCTGCCAAAAACAAACTCTTTTAAAATAGACCAAGTTTCCATAGAGAGAAAGCACATTGACTTCAACTAATTTTCCATATTTCAATAACTCTGAAGTAGAGGAAGCTGTGCTTGAAGTGCGTTCAAGCTGATGAAGGTTCGGATAATCATGGGAGGTGGAGAGAGAAAGGGCTTCTTCTGTTGGGTAAAACCTCATCACTGACAGCAGTCATGGTCTTTGAATTGGGGCTTTTTGTTCTTCATACCTGTAGGTCATGAGGCCTCTGTCCTTCCTGAGGACTTACCCTCACAACTCAACTCTTGCATGCTTTCCCTGAAAACAACACAATATTTGCTGGCTTTCCTATCATCTCTTAACACCCAGCCTTCTCACAGAAACTCATTTTGGCCTTGACTCTTGACTTTGCCTTTCTTACAACATAGACCATGACATTGAGTCTGACACCGATGTCAACAGACTTTATTTTTTATGTAAACTTTGTCACTGGATCAATTGACATATTATACTTGTTCAAGTAGGATACATTGATTATTTCTTTATAATTGGATGGCCACTGGTGATTTGAATAATGGGTATTTTTGAAATACAAATAGCGGTTGCACAGCATGCTGGTAAGTTAAGTAGCAAATCTACCTGGGAATCAGCAGGTATTCTTGATGACTAAGTACCCACATTCACCTTCTGGTAGTTCAGCATCTCTCTAACTACAATTATATTTCATGTCCATCTTATCAGTGTTCTTGGAAAAGAATACTATGTATCAATTATCGTAAGCAGGTGGGCGACCAACATTTTCCTGTAGTTTAGAAGACTGTGATCTAAGCCCAAGACCAGTGCTTCCTTCCAAATCCCCTGAAATTAGATAACTCAGTATAGGGGTTTGGAAATAAAATTAGACCTAATATATTATACCCATGGGTCACCCATTTAAAACTAACTAAACATACACACATATTAATTATTTTGACAAAATATCTCCTGGTCAATTATAAGAATATATTTTAAGTTAAGTAAAATGAAGATAAGATTGTAGACTTTTCCGTAATGATTTTCTTTTTTGGGTGCAGTAGACACATTACTGTTATGTGCACAATTGACATATTGACTTTGTTTTCTTGTTATTTAGTCATTGTGTACTTGAGGTTGACAAGGGCAATTATATCCCACTAATGTTTATCGGTCACTACATGTGACAATTGCTCCAACTTTTTATAAAGCAATGATTAGATTTATAATCCTACTCCTTTTTATTGCTATGTGTAATTATCTTAAAACTACTTTTAACCTTCTGGATCCTTGAGTTTAAAAAATATTTCCCAGTACACATGTTTGCTGTTAAAATAAGCATTTTAAAGTTAACATATGGTTTTATTTAGTTAATCCATTCATGAATACTGAAAAAAGAAGTCAGACCTTTTAAAACTTAGCTTGTTTTCTTATTCTCATTATTTTAACGTCAATGGAAAAGAACATTCTTTTTTGTAAGTAAAGAGATATGAGGAATATTGGATCTATAACCATATTGTGGTTGGCTTATGTTAAAAATGTTCCAGTCTTGTTAAAATATAGCTCTTTGTAAAAGCATA
Organism: Lontra canadensis; assembly: GCF_010015895.1. Classification (NCBI taxonomy): domain Eukaryota; kingdom Metazoa; phylum Chordata; class Mammalia; order Carnivora; family Mustelidae; genus Lontra; species Lontra canadensis. Next base: position 12,801,742 of record NW_022631033.1, read on the forward strand.
ATGAAGTATTACTCTGTTATTCTCTTCAATTTTGAATCACTAAATTGGATTTCATTCTGAAAAAGATGACGGTCACATTATGCTTACTATTTTCTCTGCATGCATACAAAAATATATATTTGTAAACATACACATATAGATATGCAAGTATATTAAAAATTGACCAACTGGAAGTAGAAATATGTTTTAGAATAAATGTCAGAATATGGTTGAAGAATAAATGTTGACATATGTTGCACCCATCATTACACATATTTCAACATATACAGGAATTTGCAGTTTAAAAATAAACATCTATCAACTGATGTGTTATATAAAGTGTTGTAGGTTCAAATCAAGTAGTGAAAAGCTAACTTTTAAAAGAAAAGATTAGTACTGGTATGGTTAAGTTCCTGAGGAAAGACCTGATACTCAACATTGAAACATTCTCTTACTTTCTGTTGTCTATAATGGAAGACCCTTCACATAGCATAGTATCATATGCTTTATGAAATCCGTACCTTTTTTAGTAATTCCTCTTCTATTTTTAGTGTAAAATATTAAAAAAATTAAAAACAGCAATGAGGGGTGCCTGGGTGGCTCAGTCAGTTAAGCATCTGCCTTCAGCTCAGGTCACGATCCCAGAATCCTGGGATCAAGCCCCACATCGGGCTCCCTGCTCAGTGGGGAGTCTGCTTCTCCCTCTCCCTCTGTTCTCTCTTTCGCACTCTCTCTCTCAAATAAATAAAAATTGTTTAAAAAAATAAAAACAACAAAGTTCTAATTTATTAACCAAGTTTCTGTATCTCTTGCTGAGAAGTTGAACTTGCATCCCAGAGGTCATTAAGTGAGCATGGTTAGAGTGTGCATGATGTGAGCTCTTTCTGCATTACAGACCATCAGCAGTTACCTGCCTCCAGCACTCCCTTCTCTGGCTTCCATGACACTGCTCTGCTCAATTTCCCTCTAGTTTCTTTGCTGTATGTTATAGCTGCTTCACAGAACTATCTTTCCAAATGCAGCTGACCTCCTATACAAAATGTTTACACTCGCCCAAGAAGTCTTCTTCATGCCAGCAGCTACAATTACTTTCTGTACCTTTATGTCTCAAATGCGTATTTTCAGCCCTGGCCTATTTTTGGTAGTCCAGCCCCAAGTATCCCACTTCGCACTCACATGTGTCCGTTCCTCCCTCTCTGAGGCTCAAAACTGAGCTCATGATCTCTCCCTTCAAGCTCAAGTATGTTCTTCCATTTTTCCCTTCCTCCAGGACCGACACCACCATCTTCAGAGTTGCCTACCCCAGATACTAGGAGGCATAGTTTATACCACCCTCTTACTCAAGCATTTCCTTAATCCATTCACTGCTCCTTATATCTTGCCACAGCCCTGGTCCAAACACCCCGGTACCTTGCCTTGTTTGTCCCCAGAGTTTCCTAACTGGGATCCTTGCACCCAATTTTGCTTTTCCCTGATCCATTCTCTACGCTGTAACAGACCATAGTTTGATATTCACGTGCTTTAACTTCCTGATGACTTCGCATGCGCTTTAGAAAAGAAGACCAACATCCTTAATGTCATACACCATATTCTGAACCATCTGACCACTGCCTACCTTTGTAGTAGCTTCCTTTTGAGCCACTTTCCCCGTGGCCCTCTGCACTTCAATTTGCTGCTGCATTGTCTTCCAAAAGTAGCCACCAGACTCTCTCTATACCCAGGCTGTTCTAGAACCTTGCCCTTCTCTGCTCTTCTCCATCAAGATGTAGGGTCTCTTCACTTTTCTTGGAACTTGAGCAGGCTTGTGGCTATTGCAAATAATAGACAAAGGCGGATGTGATGCTGTGTGACCTTCAAAGCTAGGTCATTTTAAAGGACTGCTGCTCCCACCCGGCTCATCCCATCCCATGCTGTGTGATGCAAACACAGCCCCTCCAAAGAGACTTCATGGACAGAGCTAGATGAAGAGGAACTGAGACATGAGGCCAACAGTCAGCATTAACTCCCAAGTACATGAGTCACAGGCCCTCAGGTTATTCTAGTTTCCTTCAGGTCTACCAGCTAAAGCCCCAGAGATCACAGAGCAGAGACAAGCCATCTCTACTGTGTCCTGTCCAAAATTTTGATGCCCAAATTCATGAACATTAACACATGGTTGTTTTATGCCATGAATTTATGGAGTGATTTGTTATGCATTAGATAGTCAAAATGATCACCTTGGTCTTTTTCAGTCCTCCACTCTTAAAATACCATCTTTTCCTCTAGCACGTTCCCTCTCCTGGACTCTTTTACACAAATCCTCAGTAATCACTCAATAATTAATGTTTCCTTATGTTTCAGAAATCAGCTCATGTTTCAGCAAAGGGCAGTATAGTTATGGGGCATAGGAAGAACACATTACCAGAAAGCTATGCATCCTGTACCAAAGGAATAGATGTAAAGAATAATGGAATTATCCGGCATGCCATGGGTATCAGACACAGGCCTCAAGGCATCCTGGAAGCCAAAAATTTTACTAAAACCTAAGAAAAAACAACAGGCAATCAGCTCAAATTTCATGGGCCATGACCAAGAATATGTGCAGATAACATTTTGAGGGACATTTTTAAATTCTCAGTAAAACCCCCTCCCCTCAGGTCAACGTTAGGATAACCCACTGTCAAACAGTGGCCACTGTGGCCCGCTCCCCGTGGTCGAAGGATTATTCTTATAAGGATTGTGGCATGTAAAGGAAGGACCTTTGCTATATTTAGAGACTATTGGGAATAACTGTAAGGAGATATAGGACCGCTTTAATAATTTTTATGACTGATCGAAAAATCTGTCTTGTTTTTTGTGTGTGCTTTTTTTTCATGAGATTTCCCCTAGCACATACACATGGTTTCTTCTTACAGTGGCAGTATATCGTAAAAGCAGTTTCACCTTGTATCTTTAAGGTATTTTAGGCATTTTTTTAGCCTATCAGATAACCCTCCCACCAATTTACTGATCCCTCATATCAAACTACTTCACTTTTCTTTCCTTATAAATGGTGGGTATGCAAAGAGACAAGGGGTTGGTTTGATTTGAAACAGTATCCAAAGAATTGTATCTCAGTCTTGAGCCCAATACTTCGCCTTATCCCAGATTGCTGCTTGTTACTCACATGAAACTTTGGTTTGGTGTGGTTTGGTTTTTCAATGTTTTTCTAATTGACATGTAACATTATATTGGTTTTAGGTATATGACACAAAGATTCAGTGTTTGTATACACTGCAGAATGATCACCAACCGTGAATCTAGTTAACATCCATCACCGTAAACATTTTTTTTTTCTTGTGATGAGAACTTTTAAGATCTACTCGCTGAGCAACTTTCAAGAATGCACTACAGTATTATTAACTAGAGTCACGGTGCTGTACATTGTATTTTAAAATTGAAAGTTTGTACTTTTTGACCCCTTTCATCCATTTCACTCCCCTCCAGCCCCAGGGTCTGGAAATCACCAATCTGCTCTCCGTATCTATGAGCTTGGTTTTCTGTTGCCTTTTGTACTTTTTAGATTCCAAATATAAATGAGGCCTTATAGTATTTGTCTGAATTATTTCACTTAGCATACACCCTCAAGGTCTATCCCTGTTGTCACAGCTGGCAAGATTTCATTGTTTTTATGGCTAAATCATAATCTATTATATAAATAGACTACATTTTCTTTATCCATCCATCCATTAATGGACACCATGTCTAGCCTTTTGTAAGTGATACCACAGTGAACATGGGGGTGCAGATACGTTTTCATTTTCTTCAGATAAATACCCAGAAATGGAATTGCTAGATCATGTTCTATTTTATTGAACCTCCATAATGTTTTTCATAGTTGGCTACCCTAATTTACATTCCCACCAACACCGTACAAGGGTTCCCTTTTCCCCATATCTTCAACAACACTGGTTATTTCCTTTTGGTAAAAGTCATTCTAACAGGTGGGAGGTGATATCTCATTGTGGTTTAGGTTTGCATTTCCCTGATGATGAGTGATGTTGAGCACCTTTTCATGAGTCTGGTGGCCATCTGGATGTCTTTGAAAAATTTCTATTTGGATCTTCTGTCCATTTTTTAAATTGGATTTTTTTCTTTCTTTCTTTTTTTTTTTTTTTTTGCTATTGCATTGTATGAGTTGCTTATATATTTTGGATCTTAATGCCTTCTCAGATATATGATTTGCAAGTTTCTGTTTCTTTTTGAGATAATAAAATCACATTCTTTCTGTTACATGATCCAACTCATGACTGCAATAATAACACGGGTTTTTTTCCCCAGTTTTTTCCCAATAGATATGCTAGAGCTTCTACAGTCAAATAAGTGCCCTCCTCCAGCCTAGTTAGCATGGGCGGCCTTGGTCTTGTCAGTGTTTGTTCAACGCACGTGGCAGTTGCCATCAGAGAGATTGCAATTACAGAGATGTATCAGGGTTTGGGGGTTTTTGTTTTTGTTTTGTTTTGTTTTGTTTTGTTTCAGAGAGAGAAAGAGAGTGTGTACAGGGGGAGGGGAAGGGGGTAGGGAGAGAGAGAACCTTAAGCGGGCTCTGTGTGCTCTCACTGGACTCCATGCCCAGTGCAGAGCTCTGTCCCACAACTCAGAGATCATGACCTATGCCAACATCAAGAGTCAGATGCCCAACTAATGGAGCCACTCAGCTCCATAAAAATAAAATACCAGTTTTACTACTTTGTGTTCATTGAACACTTGTCCTCGTTCTAGTAGATTTTTCTTCTTTTTTGACTCCCATCCCTTGTTCTTCTGGGCCACTTTAGGCCTCCCTCTCCCCTCCGATGCTAACGTCATCAGCTCAAGGACTTCCAGGGACCAGTCGAGAACCCAAAGCAACACCTCTGGGAAGAAAAGCGATGAGGTTCAAGGAGAATCTGTTGGAACATCAACTATGAATAGCATGGATACAATTAACTGAGCACTCTGAATTTGACCAGTCGAAGTCAAATTTTGTCTAAAATTGCATTTTCATTTTAATGATAGACCTAATCTTTCTCTGTGAGTCAAGTATTCTATATATAATTTTGAGAACTCTGGTTACCCTAAAATTAGTAAAATTGGGAGCTAATATGCTAACACACTGCAGCTAGCTGCCATTAACCTCCTTTTCCATCGGAGACACCCAGGGGAGCAAACCCAAGATCTCCATTCTCTACCTACTGGGACATCAATAATCAATCAAAAAACCCTTTCCCAAAAAGCCCCAACTAGATGTCACCATTCTCATCATGGCATCCCAACCCGGCACCTCCAGCCTGGCCCCCCAAAAAAGAAAAAAAAATGGAATTTCTTTGCCATTTCAGAAATAAAGATAAGCCTATTTTCTCCAGAAACTTACTATGGAAATTGAGAGATTTTTATGAGGAAAAGAGGATGCTAGCAGGGAAAGAAAGGACCTAGAGGTGACAAGAGGGCCCCTCCTATGGTTCTCACAGCAGCACATTAGACTAAATTAGATTTATTAAATTAGCTAATTGTCATGTTGGAAGGCACAGGCAGGCTGATCCTGAGATGAGAAACAAAACAAATAGGTTGCAGCCGTGCAGATGAGGCACTGGGGAGGCGTTTAGCCTCACTCGACTCCAGGCAGCCAGGCCTAATGAGGTGCGCCAGGGGCTGCGGGCTCTCTAGAAGTCTCTGAGCTCCAGAGGACAGGCCCTGGGACCCAAGACCCATCTGAAAGGGGTCAGCCTCTCCAACTGACATGTGGAGAGATTAACAAAATGTTTAATTAATGGTAAAGTTCATCAAACCCAACAAGCCAGTCCTGGCTATACTTCTAAGAGTAGTCTGCCAGGAAGCATTTTTTTTTTTTTACAAATAATCAAAATGAGACAGAGGATTTTAATTCAGGGACGCAGGACATACCCCTTTGTGAAAAGGGAATTCAAGGGAATTAAATGCCGCTCTACTTTTTTCTTTCTTCTCTGTCACTATAACCCAGTGTTTGTTCAACGCACGTGGCAGTTGCCATCAGAGAGATTGCAATTACAAGTTCTGTAGGGTCAGCTGAGGTGGGAGCGGTCTCCAGGGGGGCCGTATGGGAGCGCAGGTCTCCCCAGGGACCGCCCCCAACTGCCTCCACTCTCCTGCAAAGGCCATTTAGTTGTCAGCGATGACTGAGAACTCAACTCTACATAATGGCATCCAGGTGGTCTTACAGTCCTTAAACCCCCTTACCTCTTGTTAGAATGTTAATAGCAGTGGAAAAAAGAAAAGTCACCCTTAAAATAGCATCCTGAACATCTTTGTTTTTCTCCATTTGGGCTTCCTACTAGATTCATAAAATGGCAGCTATCACCAAACTTGCGCAGGTGTTCCAAAACCCCCGTCCTTTCTTTGCTGTGCTTTTTTTCGTTCGGAGTCTCACATTTTAAGATGACTGTGTTAATCTTACTTTGCCCCTGATATTGTTAGAGCAAACTTGCATGGTCTTTAAAAACACCGAGTTTGTTCTGTAAAAATCTTGGATGTACCTCAGCATGTGTTGGTAAAAATTTTCATAAATCATTTAGTCTTTAATTGATGATGTTGGGAGGCTGATATTTTCAGCCACTCAAAATACCTGAGAGGTTAAGGATCCCTCCCTGATGATTCCACTTCCTTCGGGGTATGTTTTTTCTTCCCCCCTATTTTAGAGACATTTATACTTCCATGTGATATTACACAGATGACAGAGATAAGTAAGGGACTGTGTAGAAATGCGCTACATGAGACAAAATATTATTACATCCGTTCCTCTGTTTTTCTTTCTCTGTAACAAATTTCTTGAATTTCTCATACTATAATCAAGACACTTGAGGTTTACTGACCCAGGGAAGCTTTACTGGCAGTAAAACTCTTTGCCCTATTTATAAAAAATGTACTTAGTTCTAAATCCTCTCAGAGAAATACGATATTTGCTCTTACTGCCTTGGTTAGCTTGGCATGTTTTTGTTTTTATATTTTTACCTAATACCATATTTTTAAAGGCAGTTTTCACAACTGCTTTGTGTTCAGCCCCATTGATGTCCCGCTCAAAGCTCTTTGGGTCTGGTCTGTGTGGTCTCTGGGAAGACCCTTGACTTCAGGGGATGACTTGAGAGCAATTCCAGCATGGAGGTCTAACTAGAGAGTGTGGTAAGATCCACTGGCCAAGCTTATGACTCCAGCATTCTCCACAGGCAACTTCTACTTGCCTAAAATAGCTTTAGGAATATGTGATTGAGTACCAAGTATATCCATAATATCTTTAAATAATAATATCATCAAGCAAAAACTTTTTTTGCCAAGGAACATAGGTCATTGGCATATAAAAAGATGCTTTATTTCTTTTTAAAAAATTATCTTGCCTTGTAATTAATACATATCCTGAACACAGACAAGTTGAAATGCAAAATTAGGTGGTCTGGGGATTTTAGATCGATTTTAGAGAGCAAGTTTTGGAATTGGCTGCCTTCAGCCAATCTCCCTCATGGACAGTCCTGCTTCCCCAGCTCCTCCCTCCCTGGCCAGTGCCCCCTGCTGCCATCCTCATCCAGTCCCCGAACGTCCCAGCTATGTCAGGCACTAAATGGATAAAGCCCTGCTCTAGCCAGTCCTGCCTAAATACCGTATGAGTACAGCGAGAAGCTTGGTAGATGATGAACTTGGTTAATAGAGAGGTTTGTCTGTCTTTAATCTTCTGTCACACTTGGTGAAAATTAGCTTGCTGGTATGTAAAATAAAGTGGACTTTTTCGGGGATCGCATTCTATACGGCAATGACGATGGGTGTTGTAAAGATCAGTGTTGAAGGAGGTGGGGCTGTTTCTGCTGGGATGCAACATCCAGCCTATTTTGAAAGGAGAATATAATTTCCGAAACTCATTTCTTCACTATAAACTCTTTATTAGGAAGTTTCATTGTAGCTACATATAAAATCCAGATACACACACAACTTACTTAGCTAGGAGTTAAGAAATGCAGCTCCCACAGAATAAAATAATGACGCAAGCTTGTTAAGGCCTTTTTCTTCTAGTCGTTGCATGCTTTGTATGAGGACCATATGAAGGGAGTGGTAGAAGCCCGTAAATTACCATTGTATGAATCTGCATAACAAAATGCCATGAGAGACCCAACTGGAACTTCTTAAGAGACCTGCAGCATTTTCTGAGAGAAGGACTGAGACAATTTTCTCTTGCTCTTTTATGAACTAAAGACCCACTTTATGATTTATTTGTGATGTCCTTAGAGGAAGAGAAAACAGAACGAAGGTCTTAAAGCTTCTGACTAAGGTAAGGAGCTTATGATGTTATATCAAATGATAATGCCTACCACACGAAATTTATGGTGACGCAGGAAAATACGTTGTTTACTTCCCAAGAGCTGGAAATGGCATTATGAACATCTGGGGTTAGAGAACGTCTAATTCCAAATGAGTAGTTATTTGGTTTGTACCCTCAGATAAAGGATCATTTAGTTCTGTTCTGGTAGGATATGATTCTTTTGGTTTTCAATACTAATTAATGCATGTGGTATGAGATCAACCTGTTAGCTTTTCTCCTGGTCACCTCAGAATCCTGAGCCTTCCACCGTCAGTGGCCAGCCACGCTGATGAGCCACGGCCACCATCACACAGACTTGTAGTTGTTTTTGTTTTTGTTTTCCCCTTAACTATTTGTTTAACAAGAAATGTGAGCTGAATGGGAAAAAATGTGCCTGAGTTGTAATCTTTTGAAATGTTTGAAATGATTTGAATGGATGGGGATTTTTTGCCTCAGAGAGCCTTTATCTAGCAGTGTTCGCAGGAGCTAGGAAAGCCAGCATTCCAACCTCAAATTCAGACATTCCTTGAAAAGTTACTTGAGTCCCCAGCATCACTCTGACTTTTGTGTAATGAGGATAATATTTATCTACTTGGATGAAATTTTCTGTTGCCTGGTTCATAATTCCCTTTCAGTTTCTACATGCTTTACAAAGAAGACTGATTGAACAGTTTGGTGTTTCCTATCACATAATTGTATAAACAGTAAACAAACAGAGAAATCACATTTTACCACAGATCTTGAGATCTAATAATAGCTAATATTTGCTCAGCAGCCATCTTATACCATATGGTATATATTATCCCTATGGCCATCCTGTGTGGATTTTGTTCCAATGTTTATCATAAAAGACCAAGAAAGTTCCCCCAGGATGGTCCAAAGAGTAAGTGGCCATGTTCAGATCATGTTGTAAACATCCACAACCTCCCCAAATTGCCAAAAGCCAACAAGGTCAAAGGTGTCTCTTCAGCAAGGACTGTAGGAAAGGAGCTCATGGTATTTGGATCCCATGGTCCCATTTGGATCCCGTGGTCCCTTTGCCCAAGGCAGTTGCCTCATTAATGATAAAAGTGGTCTTTCCTTTTGCACTTCTCAAACTCCTCTCATGCTGTAGTGTTTTGTGGATTTTGGGTGTTTCTTGGTCTGCACAACACCCTATTGTCCTAGTGGTGGCCACCCCCACCCCTGTGGTTTGGAGATCTGCCCCCCTCATTCCAGATTCATATCCAACTGAACAAAGAAATAGCAGATCCCCTCTGAGTCATGTTAACCCTAGGCTGCCAGTGTCCCACAGGCTGCTTCGCCGGTTCCAGTGCCTTTGGCAAGAGCTTCTTCTCTGTGTGCTCATGTCCCACGCAGTGGAGTGAGATGAGGCAGGAGGACGAGCTATACAGTTCACTGCATGGGTACTTCCTCCTCTGCTAAGCACACAGAACCTTCGCTTCACTACACTCCATTGCCACTACCTCTAGTTCAACTAGGTAGACCAGTTGCCACAGTGTTTCTCACTGGAACGTCTTGCTTGCATGTACCGATTCTGTTGTGAAAGGCTACAACAACAAAAGCAAGACTGACAAATTAAATAAAGTAGGCGTTTAGCTTCCAAACCGGAACTGACCTGTAGTCTTGACCTCATTTCTCTTGGAAATATTACAGTAGAAAAAAATATTTAGTTTTTTTGGGTTTTGAGGGGGTGGGGAGTTTGTTTTGGTTTTGGTTTTGGTTTTGGTTCAGTTTTGGTTTTTTTACTTTGTTGTATAAGACCCAGAGGCCTGAAGGGAGCCAACAAATTGGGCTGTTTCTATCATTTCAGAGAACTAAGGCTCTCTGAACAGCTCCATTACAAAAGTATCCGTAGCTTCCGCTCTGCCATGAAACGTCTGGTGAAGTGGAGGGGACAGCTGTGGGGACAGCTCGAACATATGTAACTGTGTTTTAGAAGTAACAGCTTACAGTGATCATTGGAATGGAATCGTGTTTTTACCAGCTTCAAAATCCTCCAGGGGTTTTCCTCACTCCCAGGATGACACACAAATATAATTTTCACAGTGGATCTCGAGGCTCAATGGGGGCGGGCTCCTCCCCCGTGCTCCAGCCTCACCCGGGGCCATGTCCTCCTCCCCAGTCAGTCCTGCCCATTCCGGACCCCAGAGCAGCTTCTGCTCCACGATCTTCGCACAGGCCTGTCCTCTTCCACATTACTGCCCTACTTCCCCACAGCTCTGCTTCACCTTCCTCAGAAAAACTTGAAAATGCACCCAAGATGAGAATAGACCCTCTATTATACCTTCCCATAAAACATCATTCTTTTCCTGGGAAAAAAAAAAATTTACCAAAGTGTGTCATTATCATGGATTTATCTACCGGTTTCATGTTCTTCTAGACTCCTTGGCCTACGAGAGCCTTGCCTTGTTCGCCATTTTATGTCCCTATCACCTAGAGTATCCTGGCAGACAATAGGCGAACAATGAGTATTTGGTGAATGAAATAAATATAAGTGAGAAAATATAATATCCAAAAGAGAAGTGTAGTCAGTCTTTTACTTTCTCCCTTAAATGTTTACTTATTGAAAAGAAAGAACAGGTATCGTCTTCTAACAAGAAAAATTAAAAAGTTCCAAAGGAAAAGAGGGAAAAGCACCACTTACTAAGTTCCTAAACATTGGTCTCCACAGGTGAATACACACACTCTAAAAATATGTTTAGGTTAACAAATTCATATTTTAGTAAATATAAATAAGAACATAATTCCTACCACGCTCGTCCCAATTCATTTTTTTTTCCTTTCTAAGTTTATCTTTTTCACAAAGCATTCCAGAGAAGGAAAACAATGGGACCAGTTTTAAACCACTTCTTAACTATCAAATGCAACATGAGATGTCAAAATTTGGGCTTAGAGTGTGAATCAGAAAATAATTTTCAACATACTTTAAACATGTATAAATGAATAGTAATTCTTCACACAAATTAGTTCAGCAATGCTAACAGCATTTCTGGCACAGCGGATACTAGATGGGGCTTGGGGGGAGGGGGTGGACCACCAGAAAACAAAAAACAAAACCCAAAAAAAACCTCTTCTAGCTTTTTTTTTTTCCCCCAAATATAAAAGCTTGCCCTGAGCAGAGACATTTTTCACAGTGCTGTCAGCAGCAGACCTAATTGCTTTTCATGTAAATTAAGAATATGTACCTTTGTTTAAACAGTAATCTAGGTCAAAATGAGGTGGTTTATTTGTTTTAGGCTATTTGGAGCTTTGAAATGGCACTGAAAGCATGCCACGAAAGTTCCTCCTGACTTGCATTTATTTAAGTAAGAAAATGTTTCTCTCTCTCTCTCTCTCTCTTTTTTTTTTAATATTTCTCTTTTTAACTTTTTTTTTTTTCCTCCAACTTCCACCGACCAATAACTGTGATCTGTTCTATACATCATTGAAAGATCCCCAACAGCTTTGTTATTTGTAAGACTCTGGGTTTGGTGTGGCTGCTATTTATTTTTTAATATTTTATCTTTGTGGAAGCTTGATGAATCCAAGAATGCCCGCAGAGGGGAAATATCGACTTAAGAACATTTGCGTTTTGAGTTTGCCTCGGTAGAATTATGATAGGTTTTTCCTGCCATCCTGGATACAAACACATTTGGGTTTTCTTGTCCAAAGAGATATAGAACTACCCTGATTATCAGAAAAATTTTGAACATAGATTATATCACAGGGAGGAACTTCTGACTGACCCCTTCTGGTTTATGGCACCGATGAATTTAAGTGTGTGCGACCGATCGTTGGCCCCCCTGCGTACAGAAAATTGTCTCTCAGCAGGTTTTTCTACCTGGAATCTGGCAAAAAGGCTTGTTCATTTGTTTGTGTTTGTTTTGAACATTTCATGACCGGGGAGTATTCTGTGGACAGGAGGCCACAAAGGGAGCTTATTTTTAAAGATCAAAGAAATGTTTTCTCACTTACATAATTTCCAGTAGCATAAATTAATATCTGTATCAAAAGTCATTGTCATTGTATCTCTTTGTTGTCATGCTCTTGTCATACACTAATTAAAAAATAACTTAGAAGCGTTCCAGGTCCCATGGAGGTCACAGAACTCCGAGTCTAAAATAGAGCCACTTCCGGGCACCTGGGTGGCTCAGTGGGTTAAAACCTCTGCCTTCGGCCCAGGTCACGATCTCAGGGTCCTGGGATCGAGCCCCGCATCAGGCTCTCTGCTCAGGGGGAGACTGTTTCACACCCCCTGCCCCCGTCTCCCTCTCTGCCTACTTGTGTTCTCTCTCTCTCTGTCAAATAAATTAAAAAAAAAAATCTAAAAATAAAATAAAATAAAATAGAGCCACTTCATATAGAGGGGACCAATTCCTTACTGCTATTGGACTGTCGCATCATTCCACCCACCGTAACAGAGCATTACAATGGTGCTCTCCTATTACACATGTCATTCTTTGAATGTGTGGTTAATACTGAAGGATAAACAGGGAATGTAAACTATAGCTCTGGGGAAAAAAGCAGTCATTCTAAAGATTAACTACTGGTCAGAAAGAAAATGCAGAATCAGGATTCTAAGAGAAATGTTTTTTTAAGAAGCTATGCTTTTTTTTACAAAAAAGAAATCAATAAATAAACCAGATGTTGTTGTATTTTGTATTTGTTTTGCTTACCAGACAGTGAATATTTTTTATGTCTATCCTAAATACTTCCAAGCAGCAGAAGTTTAATAATGGGGGTAGAGAGAAGGAAAGAAAAGTTAAGACACTGTTGCAGTTCAAATATGAAAGAATAGAAATCTTTTCTACCTGTTCTGGGAATGAAGTGTAACTGGATAGTGTTGTTTGTGTTACATTTATGTATGTGGTCTTTATTTATACTCTGCCTTCAAATAAGTGATGTACGGTGTACTTATTTATACTCAGCTTTCTACCAAAAAGGTTTAGGGTAGCTAAATCTTGCTGTCGCTAATTTATAAAATGGACTTCCATTTTTATTCATAAAACTATGAGATGCACGTGGAACACTGCAAAAGTCTTCTTGTTATTCTTGTATTTGTATGAAAAACGAGAGTTGTGAAAGGGAAATATAATGGAGTAGAATATGTTTAACGTCATAAGATTAGAAGAAACTAATACAAGTTTCAAAGATGAGTAATAGAAAATGGAGGTTGAGTTGGATCATCCCTAATCTCCAAGTGCTTGCTTTCTTTATTTTAGATCAATGGTCACTTTGGAGCTGGTTAGCAGTTTCCCTGCATAGTCTAAATGGTAACTTCATTTTCAACAGAAAACATATTTCATACACTCTTCTAACATAGTGAAATATCCTACAATAACATGTTGCAAAGTCTCAAATATCATGAAACCTGAAGATTTGTTTCTATCAGGAATCACTCCAGAGTTGAACTTTTATTTAAATTATTTTTTTTTTGCATACTGAGTTCAAAGTTTCCATTTCATTACTAGTGCATTTCATGGACTTGAAGGCATGGTAAGACAACCGAAATTAGCAGACTGAACTTGTTATCAAAAATATCAGCAAGAGGGGCGCCTGGGTGGCTCAGTGGGTTAAGCCTCTGCCTTTGGCTCGGGTCATGATTCCAGGGTCCTGGGATTGAGCCCCACATCGGGCTCTCTGCTCAGCAGGGAGTCTGCTTCCTCCTCTCTCTCTGCCTACTTGTGATCTCCGTCTGTCAAATAAATAAAAATCTTAAAAAAATATATATCAACAAGATAAACAACATAGCAATGAAGTTGTAACTGAGAAGGAGTCTTATTTTAATCATCAAAATCAATATCATTTTTAAAAAAATCTCACGTGCCATTTTAGTACTAGTATTTATCCTCAGGATGGGCGACAAACTTTAGTTTTTGAAACTTTAGCATTCATGAAATGATGAAATCTGGAAATCACCACACAGAATTAACGACTCTGAAAATTCTGCACATGCACCGGGGTGTGACATTATCTATTGACTGTTGTTAATCTCAATTTCACCTGAATCCTTTTCATGTTTTTCGTCCGTAAGGGTGTCTCTCATTTCCATGATTCTTTTTCTTCTGCTCTAGCTGCTGCAGTGGTTGCCAGTCCTCCAAGCTGTAGCCAGGCTAATACTCTCAAACACAAATAGGACCATGACACCTCCTGCTTACAGCTCTTGGAAAATTCCCATTGGAATCAGGATAAAAACTAAATTCTTACGGTACCCTACCTTGTGCGGTCTGGCCCCTTCGTGGCCCCCAGGCCTCCTGCGGTCCCACCTCAGTCCCCCGACATTGACCTTCTCTCAAGTCTTCATACTAACCCTTCCTTCCATCACAGGGCCTTTGTACAAGTGATTCCTTCTGTCCAGAAGACTCTCCACTCCCATTTCTGACTCTTGCTCCATTGGCTTCAGGTCACTCCTACCAGCTTCCTCATAGAACCCTCTCTGAGCTTCTTAAGTCTTTCTGCCAAGTGGTCCCACAGCACTTACCCTTCCTTGCTGTATGTCTCCAGCTGTAGTTCTGTGATGGTGGAGTTTGTATCCATCTCAGCTGCATGAGGACTGTGGCCGTGTCAGATTTCGTGCATCTTTATGTCGCTAGAACCTAAAGCAGAACTTGGCCATAGACACACCATCATGTCTACCGAGCAAATGAATAAATAAGAGGCTATCATTTCAATTACCTAGTTTTAGCTTCCCAGCATGCAAAGACCACTTGAACCAATTTTTAAAACAATTTTTAGAGGATCTGCCACCCTTGCTTTTTTTTTTCATGTGTTTCTGATATTAAAATGGTGAAAACAAAAAATGCTATTAATTTTGCTGACCAGAAACACATTTCTTCAATACTGCTTGGCCACAGCTTTATTGAGCTAATTTGTTTATCTTGCCGGTATTTTTTATAACAGGCTCACTTTGCTTTTTACAGTGGTTTTGACAGTCAACAGACCTCAGTGTGGTGTTGGCCAGCTGATTTCTCATTGTGCTAAAGATGGCTCAAATCTCCTAAGATGTCCCCTCCTCTTGCGTGTTATGTATTTCATAAACAGTCTTCCAAATGTTTATCTACAGTGATCAGTTAGAAAAAAATGAAAATAAGATGAACAGAGTTCTACATACTTTCATTCTGTTGAATTATAAATACTTCCAACTCTCCCCATCTCCAAATGTCTTTATTAAACATTGTGTAAGTATGGTTTTAAGGGTCTTCTCTGAAATACATTACTGAAGTTTTCTATCCATTGTAGTTTCATAGTAGATAATTGCCTGATATCAGCAGAATAGGGCTTTAGTCATTTCTTTGCAGGAGTGAGATGCCACGTGTAGGACAAGGCAGCCGCTGTCTTTGAATGTTGTTATTTGTCTCTGCATTGGCAGATCTCAATGCTGTTTGCACAGATCTCTTTCCTATGGTGTTCAGCTAATCAATTAATAGAGAAAAAATCTGCCTCTTATTGTTATGCTCATTGTACTTTGTTTCAAGAAAAAAATTGAAGCCTGGTGGGGAGTATAGGGTATATTAACTACATAAGAACACTGAAGATTTAAGAAATGTTTGATCACCTACAAGACGAAACCTAATGACACAAATCGTCATTATACTTTCTCTGTTTTACCTGATTTTGCACGAGCATTCTCCACACAAGTGTTCCATCCTGTATTGTGTGTTTCAGGATGCTCTACACTAATTGAGAAGGTAGTTGGTTCTGGAAGGATACCAGTAGTTTCATTTTGAATCCAATTGATCTCAAATGTTCCTTGATCAACACCTATTGAAATTTTCCCATCACCAATCAAGATTCTGTCTCTAGTCTTAAAAAAACAATCATCTCACGGAAGACAAAACTTATATTTCAATGTAGAGATATAAATAATGATTACAATTTAGAATCTAAAAGTGTCTCAAAGTATTAGCACTCGAAGTGCTTTACAAATATTAACCCTCTTTATCCTCATGACAAAGCCAAGGGAAGGTGTCCTTTTATTCCCATTTTAAAGATGATGCAATTCAAGCACAGAGAAATGGAGTGTCTTGCTTAAGGTCCTCCAGGCTCCGCTGTCACATGGCCAAGCTGAGGCACCTTCACAAGCAGTTTGGTTTCAGAACCGGCATCTTCAGCATTCTGTAGATGTGAGTTGAAGGAAGTAGCACCAAAGAGGTCACCGTTAAGTAGCTGGTGCCATGAGAGCATCAGGTGTCAGCCCCGAAGCTGATGGTCTGAGCCCAGCCGGCAGCGCCCCTGGGCCCCTTACCTGTGGCCTCCTGCCACCCTAGCGACATGGGAAGCATCTGCCCACACTTGGGTTCAAGACCCATGCAGAGCTGTAAACTTCCCAAACAGCTGCAGGAAACTAAAATACATATTTTTTTTTAAATTTTTTTAAGATTTTATTTATTTATTTGACAGAGATCACAGGTAGGCAGAGAGGCAAGCAGAGAGAGAGGAGGAAGCAGGCTCTCTGTGGAGCAGAGAGCCCTATGCAGGACTCGATCCCAGGGTCCTGGGATCATGACCTGAGCTAAAGGCAGAGGTTTTTAACCCACTGAGCCACCCAGGCGCCCCTAAAATACATATTTTGAAAGATGAAGTCCAAATCCGACTTTCGAGAATCCCTAGAAAGTTTCCTCAACATCCTGCTCCTCGGGAGCCCTTTGCAGTCCTCTGAACCACCCAGCGTCCAGTGCTCGCTCCCCCACTCACACTCTCCACACAGCACGGCGGCTCCCACATTAATTCCATCTGATGTGGAATCCTCTTTGCCTGGATAAAAGATGATTTGGGTTTTGTTTTGTTTTGTTTCTTTCAATAAAGGAATACGGATTTTTAGGCATAGATTACCACACAGCAGAACTGATTTATTTTTCTGTGCTCAAAAACCTATTTCCGATTTCAGGATGCCTCCTCACCCCGCACCCCTTGATACTTTACCAAAGTTTCCCTTCGCTTGGGCTCATCTACAGTGGTCATTTGCCCTGCCACAGCGATGCTGCTGTCAAACAGCATCTCACAAACACAGCAGTCTATAGGATACGAAGATTTCGAAATAAAGATACTGAGGACCTATAGTGACACCCACAGTGTGAGAAAAGATGAGACGAATTTACATGAGAGAGAACCCAAACGCGCATAATGCTATTTTATATGTGGATGCTTACACAGACGTATTATACACTTACACTTATGACACACATATACGAGATGAGTGTTGCTGACATGATTATGGTGAAAATGTGCTAAGATGTTATCTCATCCCCCTCTTTCTTATCCGGTGCCTAGCACAATGCCTAAAAGAAAGAAAGGACTCAGTAAGTATCAAAGAGAAAGAAAGACAGACAGAAAGAAGAAAAAAAGAGGAAGGAAGGGGGAAGGAAGGGAGGGAGGGAGGGAGGAGAAAGGAGGAAAGAAGGGAAGGGAGGAAGGCAGGAAGGAAGGGGAAAGAGAAAGAAAGAGGTGAGGGAAGAGAAGGGGAGGGGAGGAAAGAAGGAGAGAGGCAGGGAGGGGAGAGAGGAGGGAGGAAGACAAGAAAGGGCTTGGTTAACTAATTGAAATACCCAGCCCAGTCTCTAAGTCATCCAGTTCTTTACTCTTTTACAGGTTTTGTACAACTCCTTGACTTCCCTGTTGTTTTTGTTTTTGTTTTGTTGTTGTTCTTGTTTTGTTTGTTTTGTTTTGTTTTTCTGTTTTGTCAAGTAGGTCCCCAACCTTGGGTTAGCCTCACCTTTGATTTTCTCAGATGATGCCTCATGCGGTTTCTTGGGAAAATCATGAAAATCTTCCAACGAGATCCAGGATAACCCTATCCTATTTAATCACACTGGATTCCCACTCGAACTTGTTTGTTCGTTTATTTTTAATGCCTAACCATATTGCCCCAGCAGCCTCTCCAGTCCTGTTTCATATTTCACAATTTCTCAAGTCACAAATGACTTTCTCCTTTCTGCCTTAAATCAAATGGCATGACGTCCCTCCCCCTTCACAGCCAGACTTCCTGCCCACACGTGTTCCCAGCTGCTCTCCTTTGCACGCGCACACACCCACCTCACCTTTCTCTAGGTCCTGCAGCCTTTCCTTCATCATTGGTCTCCAGTTCTGTTTCATTAGCATGCCCAGATGATCCCATGCTTTAAGCAGCCCAAAGTAAAATGACCACCAAAGCACCATTTCCATCAACTGTACCATATTTTTTTTTTCCATTCCTGTCATAATCTGGCTTTCCTCCTCATATTAGCTGGCTGTTGTACCCTCTCTCTGACCAAAATACCTGTCTCCTAAGTCACACGTGTTTTTCCAAAATCAACTCCTATCATCTTCAGCCAGTTCTCATCCTTTCAAATCTCCTGTAGTACTTAAAACTGTGGACCAATAACTTCTTCTCAGGACATTTGCTCCATGCCTCCAAGGTGACTCCTTGATCCCGAGTCCCTTCCTCTTTCCAGTTCTCTTGTCCCTTTTATGGCTTATTCTTCATCCCCCCGCCCCCCCCCACACACACACACACACACACACTCCCTAACACTCTGTTAGTAGGTATTTCCCAAGTGTAGACCAACTTTTTCCCACCACTTGAAGAGTTACATCTGTTCCAAGACTCCAACCTTTATAACCTAACTTTTCAGCTAATATATTGACTGGATATTGATCTGGCCCCTCAATATATTTGAACAAACAAACAAATACCAGCTTTCTGTAAAACTAGTTCTATCTCTCCACTTCTCTTTTTCCCATGATTATATCAATTATCTCTTAGTAAACAAGGTTGAAATCCTAAAAATAATCTGTAACTTATCTTTGCCTATCTTAAACCCTCCATGTCTTTTGTTTGTTTAGTTGGTTTTATTATTATTTTTTGTTGTTTAATTTAGGGTGAGAAAAAGGGAAAGAAAGGGAACAGAGAGAATTGGACTGTTTGACACTTGGAAACTACTGCAAGGGACTGTGTAATACTAAAATGAGAAACTCAAGCAATGGATTCATTTTCTCTGTGATTGCTCTTTAAAATGACTAAATAAAGCAAAAACAAGAAACTCATGCATTTTTTTTTCCTTCAGCAGAACCAGAAACAAGTATTTGTAAATTCACACAGTAATAAACGTAATCCTGAGCTCTGGGAATACGATGTGACAAAAACTATCTCCTACTTTTGACATAACTTTCACAACCCTGTAATCAGTACTAGCAGCAGAGACAGAGATGGGAGGGGCTTTAAACAAGATAGAAAGGTGGCAGATCTCAGATAAATTCATAAACATTTCACTCTTTGTCAAGATAAATATGCCATAAATTTCATACTTTTACTACCAAAAAAAAAAGCAAAAGGATTGCATGAATACATGAAATAAACTTTAGCTTAACACACTACTAGGATAGTCACACGTTCTTTTTATGATAACTAATATTGTTTATGTTTAATTATTATAAATCAGCAGCATTTCCTTGTTATGATACATGTCTTAATATTTAAAGAGTTTCAGAACTGAAATTATTTATATAAAACTTCAGATCAAGTTTTCTTTCTGTTTATATATTTTATTTATTTTATTCTAGAATTCCTGCCCTTCTAAGACAAAGGGATTTGGAATTTCTGCACAACCAAGACAACTAAACACCTCTTTAAAGAAGAAGAGAAGGTAAGTCCCAGGCCTACCAAATGAGACAAAAAGGCTTCTTTAAATATACAACTTGTTTGTCTTGTCAAGATACACTTTGGCTATGCTGCACTGTGCCCATTTCTTAAGCTATTAACTTTTGTGAATCAGCTCGAGGGAAATGTTTCTAAGAAATGTAGTTAATCTGATTTTCATATTCTTCCTATAATATGAAAAACAATGACATTTCTACAGTCAGTCTTTTTTTTTTTTCTCATGGAAAATTAGATGAATGAGGACATTCTAAAATACAGAATCTCTACATTTTAACTAGAGGGAATTTTCTACCAAGACGGAACTGACCAGACACAATGGATTATAGAACATGTGTGTGTTTTCCCCATTTTGTAAGTGATGTGTTTGGGAGCTCTCTTGTTCTCAGGAAGTCTTAATCCTTTCTGAGCAGCACTTACATGGCAACCTTAGAGAATTAAACTTGTACCTGTTTTTTTTTTTTTTTCCTCTCTTTTTCTGTCCTTGATATAGCTCAGTGCCTCTTCTCAATGGTAGTCATGGTCTAGTAATTTAAAGCTTTTGAACCTTGCGAACGGATTCATTTAAAACCATATTCTGAGGGGTTTCCACAAAATGAAAAGTGTCTTCTACCAGAAAGCTATAAAAAATTTACAACAGAAAACCTGAGACGTGTCCTGCTCAAGATGTGTGGATAGTAGTGTACCTGTAAGATCTGGTTTCCCAGAGAAAACCTGTCGCCAAGTGACTTTTCTGGCTTAATGGGAGAAGTTCTTTGAGTTTCTTCTCCTTCTTCTGATTGATGTTTTTATTTTTCTTCTTGTAATATAAAATTCAGTGATAAGTTCTCCATGGAGGGAAGGACTTTCAAAGTTGTGAAATAATTATGAAATACAAATATCTGGGGTGCCTGGGTCGCTCAGTGGGTTGGGCCTTTGCCTTCGGCTCGGGTCATGATCCCAGGGTCCTGGGATCAAGCCCCACATCGGGCTCTCTGCTCGGCGGGGAGCCTGCTTCCTCTTCTCTGTCTCTGCCTGCCTCTCTGCCTGCTTGTGATCTCTGTCAGGTGAATAAATAAAATCTTTAAAAAAAAAAAGATAAGAAATACAAATATCTAAGAATGATAACATGTTTACGTCAAAAAAAAAAAAAAAAACCTGACTGAACTGAGCATATATCTTTTTGATGCTCTTCAATCAAAGACAATATTTGGTTCTTTTTTAAGGTAAAAAAAAGAAGTCGTGGCAGAAGTTTAAAGGTTAAGTGCCTACTTCTGAGGGTCTGCCACAGTTGCCGTGATGTGTCGCTCAGGTGATTTTAGATTCAGGTTACCAGATTTGTATTAATTTTATATCTAAAACAAGTTATCTTTTTTTTTTCTTTTCCACATTAAAAGTTGACACACATTCAGTACTTGCAAAAGAGGATTTGGGTCTTCAGCTTGTGGAAGGACAGAGAATGGAGAAGGACGGGTTTTTAAGAACAAAATTGTGGTTTAGTTGTTAACATAGAACAGTAGCAACTACACTTTTCTGGGTAATCCTCTCAGGCTTGGACTTTTTACCTTTCCCCCTAAGGGCATCCCAGGGAAAAGTGACAGGAGAGCCCTTCAAAAAAATTCTCACATGTATACCCATCCTTACAAACTCAGTGGATAATTAGCAGAAACTAAAATATAGCTCTGGAGAGAGTGGCTGTGCTGTGTGCCGTCTCCCGCATGCCGCTATCTCTCTTCCCTTGATCTCAATTTGGGAAATGGTGAGATTTCCGTTAAGATAAAACAGTTTGTACGAAACAGACTTGTCATTTAACCTCAGAAACTTCCTCAGTTTTAAGGAATTTAAAACATCGGATTTTGCACACAGTCTATGGAAACGAAAACCCTAGAAATGTATGTACCTCGTGTATCACCTGGATGAGAAGTGATTTCTCTAAGTTGCTTTGCGGGTATTTTCCCTCAAATCCTCCCCCTGACTTTTCCTTTCGGTCAAATGTGAATCGTGCCAAAGGCACACGCTGTGAAAAGTCTCTCTGTATGGTTTTAGAATAGATGTCAAATAAATTAAATTTTTAGGATAAATTCTCACTAAAGGGTCCTAGGAGTTAGGTGCACAGCTGCTCTTCCTCATGGGGACCACGCCCCTCATTTCAGACACTCTAGGCTGAAAGGTAATCACCTGCGTGTTTTCTCCTGAAAAAAATCTAAGTCCGGGGGCACCTGGGTGGTTCAGTGGGTTAAAGCCTCTGCCTTCGGTTCAGGTCGTGATCCCAGGGTCCTGGGATCGAGCCCTACATCGTGCTCTCTGTTTGGCGGGGAGCCTGCTTCCACCTCTCTCTCTGCCTGCCTCTCTGCCTACTTGTGATCTCTGTCTGTCAAATAAATAAATAAAATCTTAAAAAAAAATCTAAGTCCATATCCAGGGCAAAAGCAAGACTTGGTTCTCTGCAGCCCATTGTTGATGAGGGTCTTGGGCTTTCCAGCATTCCACCTTAGAACAAGCGCTCTCTCTGAATGCTGCTGTAATGAAACACGTCAGCCTCCTCTTGTCTTTTAAGTACCCTCTCTTCGAACTCTTCTCCTGTCAATTCATGAAAAGCACTCTGCCCATACTGGGAGGTTCTCTAGGACAATCATTTAGTCTTTAATAGCTAATACATAAACTTGAATGTTTTAGTGCTCCTCTGAGATAACACAGCGAATGATAGCTTTCGTATGAGATGGTCGCTGCTGGGCAGGTTGCCTGCTGCCTTCCAAACACACCTGTCAGCATATATCCTGACGAAGGAACCACAGTTCACAGACCCCCCCACAAACTCTTTCTCCGTCAGGCAGGACAACATTTTCTGATGCAGGAAAGACATCCCAACAAAAGTAAACAAAGCAAAACAACCCTAAAGGAGTTCTCTCCAAACTCTATTATCTAGGAATATTACCCATTATTGGTCTTCTGTTATCTGTTATCTTTGGGTTGGCCTGGTCTGATTTAGATGAGTTACAGTAAGTGTGCTTTTAGGCCATTCTAGAATTTTTTCAGTGTGATTGTAAATCCGCTGTCGATTTCCTAAGGTGACCCAGACATTTGAAGTCAGCCTAATGAATACTCAGAAACATTCCCTAAATGTAAAAAATTACAAAATAGTGTTTTGAAAAAAAAAAAAAAAAAACAGTCATTGTCTGGGGCTACTTATCCTCCACAGAACCCTGCTGTTGTTTAAAAGAGTCGGGGGGCACCTGGGTGTCTTAGTGTGTTAAGCCTCTGCCTTCGGCTTGGGTCATGATCCCAGGGTCCTGGGATCAAGCCCCACATCAGGCTCTCTGCCAGCGGGGAGCCTGCTTCCTCCTCTCTCTCTGCCTGCCTCTCTGCCTACTTGTGATCTCTCTCTCTCTCTCTGTCAAATAAATAAATAAAATCTTAAAAATAAATAAATAAAAGAGTTGGTAGGAAGAACAGAAAACGTGTAAAATGTTACGCGGTCTGTTTTGAAAGTGGAGAAAGGGAACATCATAAGTAATTGAAGTCCATGGATAAGCCAGAGCTATCGGTTTTAGTCAGCAAACTCCACCCTTTTCCAGGCCTTTGTAAAATTAAACCTAAAATTGCGCAGCCTTTGACTTGTATAAAATTTTTATCCCTTATTTTTTCCTGCCAGGTCCACATTGACCAAAAGGGAAAGGGAAAAGCTAAGGACCCACAAAATCCCCAAACTGAAATGTCCCTCTCTGCCGCCACTGGGATTGGGAGCAGATTATGTTACTATCTGGCAGATAATCAAAGAATTGGGAGAGATGAAAGCAACAGTATAAATTAGCCATGTCTAACAACACTGTAAGCACGTCTGATGATTATAAGTGCCCCTATGTTTGCTGTCTCGTGGATTAAAAACCAGAATGGCTGACTACAGATTTTACTTTTCATCTGGGTGTTTCGGTATTTTGCAAACGCATCGTTTGGTGCAACAGGAAAGTTAGGGTTTTAAATTTGAGACACCGTGGTAATTTTCCATTGTGCTTCTTGGTCCCTTCCTCCTGAATAAGCAAGGTTCTGTCTGAGCCTGGACATACGCTGTGTGGTTCAAGGCCACCTGTTTGGCCTGAGATGTAAAGAAGAATGATGCAGCTTTCTGAGGCTGCCAGTCTGATGGCGGAGTTTGGGGAAGCCTATGCCCAAGGGAATGTAGACCGGTCAGGTGCTTTGACCATTCACGTTTGCATCTGACTTATAGGACAGGGTCTGAAGTATCATGTCCAGGTCTGTGATCCGTCCCAGAGCCAACGTGATACTTTGCCTCAGTTAAAAAGAAAAATTCTAAGGGGCACAAACGGATTTTCTTGCAAAAACATATAACCTACGGGGGAATAAGAACAAAAGACAAGAAGTTTAGGGGAAAAATTCCTCTTTTTAGGTCACTGCTTTTTTAAAATCATGAATTCAAGTTGCAAAGCAATTCACTCTATATATTAAGAAGGTAGTGAGCAAAAGGATTTGTTGGGGCTTTCCCAGGGAAGAAACGGCAGAAATGGCAGAAATGGCTGTTGAATGCAGAGAAGTCATTATGAACTCATTTTAAAACGTGCGAAAGAGTACCACGCTGAAGTTTATTATTTTGATTGAATTTTATATCAGAGGTAAAGCATTGCCCTCACAGAGTTTTAAAGTCAGTAGAGATTTCAAGGCCTTTTAGAAACCACATTGTGATCATGCCTGGACATTGATAGGGACCATACTATAAAATGTTACAAGTAAACAAACGATCTTTAAAATGTCATCACCAGAGAACAGTTAGGAGAGGAGCAAAGCAAGAGGTCCAAAGGGAAATAAGTCTTCTGTTAACTCAAGAATCAGGTAAAATATATCTTCAGGGATTCTATGGACAATTGTGTGTGTGTGTGTGTGTGTGTGTGTGTGTGTGTGTGTGTGTTCTCTAAGTGGTGCTACTTTTTGCCTTCAGTTTTCTAATCAGTAAAAACAAGTAAGTTCAATACTACATGGGGGGAGGGGCTGTTGGATATAATGATGACAGAATGGGCCTTGGAACTGAATAATGTAGATCTAAATTCTTACTGTATCACTTCCTAACCTGGAAAACTAGGCAATACTAATTCATTTCTCACTTCCTCGGTTTCTTAATCAGCAAAATGGGAATAATAAACCTCTCTACCATTATTTTATGAAGACAAAATTTAATTACTATACTAAGATAGCTGTGTATATCAAACTAAGTTTCCTGTATATAATATAATACCCAGTAAGTTGTGCCTGTTGTTACTGGGGGTTAATTATTTCACAAAGACACTATGTTCCATAACAAATGGGTTTCTATTTTGAATGTCCTTTCCCAAGACCCATTCATTAAGGGATAGGGTGCAGATAATTTCAGTGTTCTTGTATTTTATCATATTTTATCGACAGAGCAAGGGTGGAATTCTAAATTGGATGAGTGGAAGAAAACTATGGAAATAGGCACTGCTGAGAATATTTTATTTTATTTTATTCCATTCTATTCTATTTTATTTTATTTTTAGTAGAGCAGCCGCAATTCAAGGAAACTACAGTCTACCTCTCTGATCAGCTACAATGAGAAGATTTAGGGAAGGGCAATGAATGTTGAAAGTTTTACCTCCAGGAAATGTAGCCAATTGCCAGTGTTCTCTTGAAGTCATCCTTCTTGTGAGGTCTGGAATAGAAAGCTCTGCTTTATGGAAGATTACCAGAAGTAAATAAGCCTGATAAATAGGGTGAGAAGGGATAGCAGCAAACTAAGCTTCCATGTGTAGCCTCAGACGACACCGCTACTAAAAAGGCAGCGACTGTTCTGTATGCTGCTCCCTCCCCAGCTCTGCAAGAGTACAATGTCAAGTACGTAGTAAAAGTTCCATAAGTATGTGCTCAATGGAAGAATAAGTGAACCAACCATTTTCCTGGGGAATAATAGACTCGATGGTCTCTTAGAGACAGATTCTAATAACAAAGACTAATATCCTTAACCTTGAGCGGAGGCAACCACTCACAGTTACTTGACCTTGACTGTTTTGGATTTCAGCATTGCATTTGTGCATTGTTGCCCATCCCTCCACTCTGTGTGTCTCCAGACTGAGCCTGATTAGAGAGGACATCCTTTTTCCTTCGTCTTATGTACTTCCTTTACCACTATGGAGTTATTTCTAAGCATAACCCATTTATTTTTGCTTGGTGAGCCCGACCGTGTAAGAAATATCATCCAAAGGAGCCTGGGATCCATGCAGCCAGCAGTGGCCCCAAGGAATGTCCCACATGAGATCGTGGTTGCCATCCAGCTATGACCTAAATAGACATCTTCACCACCCCCTGATAATTCATCAGTGGTTGGTCATATAAGAATTCATGTAATCATTTTAAATGTTATACGCTGAAGGTAATTTTTCCTGTTTCCACCCCCAATTTTAGTGAAGTTCCTTATTGTGCTAATTTAGATATTACAGAATTTAAATGATGATGAATACTAAACTGTGACAAAATGTGGCAGTCCAGGGGCGCCTGGGTGGCTCAGCGGGTTAAAGCCTCTGCCTTCGGCTCAGGTCATGATCCCGGGGTTTTGGGATCTAGCCCTGCATCGGGCTCTCTGCTCAGCAGGGAGCCTGCTTCCTCCTCTCTCTCTGCCTACTTGTGATCTCTGTCTGTCAAATAAATAAAATCTTTTAAAAAAATGTGGCAGTCCAGCAAGGGGTTGTTACATAATAACATAGTGTTTTAAATTTGTTAGTATTACAAGTAGAGGTGAATACTTAAGTAAACAACTGATTTCCTAGATTCCCACCTACTTCTCTTCCTCTTTTTCTCCTTACTCATTCCTCTGAAGACAAAGAGGATTTCTTTAGTTCACAGATATTGGGATTTTTGCTTTAGCCAAACACACAGATATTACCCTCCTTGTTGATTTGTGACATCTAGATGAGACTAACAGTGATAAATTTTGCCACTAGAGCAAATTCTTAGAAGAGTCAAATGTCACAAATTTTTAAAAAATCAACTTTGTAAACATAATAAAACTCAGCTGAATTAGCAAAGGTGACTTCAATCGAATAGCATGTTCAGGGTAAGAGATATATATGTTTTTTGTACCTCTATAAAGGAAACTTTTCTTCTTTTTACACATATATCATTCAAGTGCCAAAAAAAAAATAAATAAATAAACCTCTCCCAGACACTGTTTATTGAAAAAATTTCATAAGAGCCAATCTCACTTTTCCAGCAGAGCAGCAGCCTATCTTTCTAAAAGGGGAGCGGGTGATACTTTTGAAAACACTGCCTGCATGTTGCAAGGCATTTATTCAAAAATACCATTTCTATTCTTCTTCAACACTTAGAGTAAAACCTCATTATAAATGGAATTATCACCAGGAACGCCAAGTTGTTTTCATGCAAGAAGTTCAAACCCTCCTCTGATGTGGTCAGTTAGGGGAGCTTTCTGTAACTCCTTAGGACCAACTTAGTACATTTTGCTGTGATTTTTTTTTTTTTAATATATTTGGGCTCTCACATCCTTCTGACCTGCATAGCATGGGGGGGTCAGTCGTTAGCTGGTATTTCTCCGAGATGCTCAAGGAGAGCTTCTGCAGTGGGGACTGGGCAATTTGTAAGCTGGCTTCTATGTGTGTCTATTTATATGTCCAGCTACAGATCTACCTACCATCCCTTCCCTCTGATCAGTTGCTTACCATTGACACATTTCATGAACAAAAGTTCTTTGGTTTGAGCACATTCTTAGAATAGATTTATACAAAGTGGAATAGGCCTTTATCCAAAGAATGAGATGTGCAAAGAAAGTCCCACATCAGGACTCCCTCTTCTGTATCAGGTTTTGACCTTAAGACCTACCTTGATAGAGTTTGTCACAGGTTTGAAGAGTTCCTTTCCTCTATCCTGGGAAGGGACGGGGGAGGTAGGCAGAGGAGACCCTTAGGCTCTTCCTCTCTGCAGAGCAGACAGCAACCTGGTTCCTCTTGGAATTGCCTCCCATGAGCTCCCACTCCCACTTGAACACCACCCATCAGATTCAGCGGGGAAGTTCAGTGTGCAAAGCATGAGAGTATAATGCATTTGTGTGAACCATATCCCTGTTCCTGATGGATTTTTCAGATCACAATTACATTAAATGCCGAAGTTCAAAATCCAGATGAAATGATACTCAAAAAGAGAATTGATCACTGCTGAGGAGGAAAGTGGCAGAGTGGGGATGGCGGGGGAGGGCGCCTGGATGGCTGAGTCAGCAGAGTATATGATTCTTGATCTTGGGTTGTGAGTTCAAGTCCACGTTGGGCATAGAGATTACTTAAAAGAAGAAAAAAGCTCATTTTCTTAAAAGAAGGGGAAAAAAGAAAATCTAAGAAGAATTTGAGTGCAAATAATAGATGACAGTATCTTAGTTTGCATGTGAGACCTGTGGTTATGCAGAAGTATCTCTTGGGGAGTATCATGTACAAGTCAAGGAACAATGAGGAACTTGATGCTGGTCCTTCCAGACTAGAAGTGTTAAAACTCAGACTTTGGTAAGTGCGGGTTTTGTCTGGTCTGCGTTTGGGGGAAAAAAAAATGACTCAGAACAAAAATTGAGTCCTTAAAGACGGGGCACACCCTTAAATATGTATCTATTTATTTTTGTGTGGCATTGTGCTAGGGCCTTGGAAAGATACAGAAAATGAATCAAACATGTATTTGACCCACAAAGAGCTCCCAGTCTCTTAAAGGAAATAAGCCATAAGCAAAACGCATCAAATAAAGTGATTCATGACACAGAAGTCCACATGACATACCATGGGAATTAAGAGGAAAAGGAAGATTAGTGCAGAATTTCTTAAAGAAAATTCTGTCATGTAAAGCATTTGTCACAGGGATATTCAAATGGTCTCCAGAGATGACAGGCCAGTGAACGTTCTAGTGGCAGGCAGGGGACCCGAAATGCCCACACTCCGTTGTATCCTTAGTTCATGTCTGCCCTTCTGCCACTTAAGAAAGTATTTTCAAAGATGTCTGGGACCAGAGTGAAAAACAAACGAGGCATTTTCCTGTTCTTAAATACTATCATTTACTCACTTAACAAATATTTCCTAAGTGCCTACTTCTGAGGAACAAATGGGGTATGGTATAGACAAACAATGTGTAGTTATAGTAAAGGTTGCTCTGTATAATACAGTTAAATAGTTCAAAATGTTAAGGTTGAAATACTTTTGAGGGCTTAAGATCATTGGAATAATTTCATTAACCTCAGGAGCATGTCATGTTCCAGATAAAGCACTGAGGGTTGATCTAAAGTGTTGTTTTGAATTGTTGGACTAGGTAAGTGTCCTCAGCCCGGGACTGTTTTGCCCCTCATGGTACCATTTTGCAGTATTAGGAGACCTTTTTGCGTGTCACCACTGGGGAGTAGATGCTCCTGGCATCTAATAGGTAGAGGCCAGGGTTGCTGCTAAACACCCAACAATGCACAGGACAGCCCCCCACCCCACCCCCACCCCAAAAATGATGTCAGTACTACCAAGGCAGAGAAAGCCCAGCTGAAGTTCATATCCCTTCTTAAGTCACCTCCAAACAATGAAGGTTCCTCATGGAGATGCCTGATGTTCATCTACCCCTTATGAAGGAACGTGCACCCCAGTTAAATAGAGAATCCAGGTAGATTTTGGTCATGTCATTAGAAGGAAGAGTGAATTGTCAAAGAGATGGAGAAGAGAGAGAGGTAGTAAACCCAGAATGCAGGCTCTGTAGGGCTGGGGAGGTGGGCAGGCTGCGGTTCCAGTCAACAGATGGAGCATGGGTTTCCAGACAATGGTGGCTAGCAGTAGAACTCAATTAAGAGGCCTCATTTCTCAAGGACCAGCTGCGTTGTTGAAGGCTCCCCAGCCATTGCGGCCTGTTTATTGGCAGCAAAGATTCACCTTTTCTTCTTAGGTTCGTAGCTGCCAACCATGCTTCTTTGCCCTTCCGTGCCTCCATTCGGACCTTCACCTCAGAGCTCCTGCTCTGAGATCCTCCCCATTCGCCCTCGCCACAAGAACCCTTGGCACCACATTCCCTCACCCTGCTCAACCTTCCCCATGCTGCGTTCTCTCCTTGTGGGCTCCTGAGTCCCCACATGGTCATGGCAGATGGGAAATGAGGACAGAAGGACCATTGGGAACAATGTGCTTCTGTAAACCAAATATGGGAATATGGACTCATTTCCCCAAATCAATATTTGTACACGTGGTGATCAGACTGGTTCCATTAGGCCATTATAATGCAAATAGATTTTTCTAAGCAACTTGTGTGTTTGTGTATTTCGTTGCTGTTTAGGTCTCAAGGACCTGACTTACTGATGGCATTTCAGAAATATTCCCAGACTTCTTTGGGCAGCTTTGCAAGCTCACCTACCAACTTAAAATAATTCACACTGTACGGGGATTTATGGTTGGAGAATGCATTTCCTATCCATTATGCCATTTGTTTCTCCTATGAGCCCAGGAAAGTTGGGGCTCTTTCAGCACTGTGCTTGGCATTTAGTGGATAGATAGCAAATAGCTGATAAATTAACAAATGCCCGACTTTGACAATGGTAAGGCATGCTGATCGTTAAAACAACTTGCCCAGTGAAACGTGGTTTCTTAGTAACAAATCTAGAGCCCTGGGCAGCTAACTCGTCACTTGGGCTCTTGGATGCCATCTCTTGGGGTCTGTCTGGACCAGGCCAGGCACACGGCCATGGGGACCTACAGTGGGACCAACCTAGTTCCTGGATCCTGGAGTAACCAGGTCACTTTACAGACCGTGCTCTTCAGGGAGGGGTCCTGGGTACCTGAGCTTTGCCTGATTCCCTTTCACACCTTCAAGTGGGGAGGTCACTTAGAGCAATTCCATCAGAGATAGCTCTCTCCTGCTCTTCAAGGCTGGGGAACCCTGCTTTTGATTTATTTTGTATTTCATCACAGGGCTGAGCACACCCTAGAGGCATTTAATCTATTGACTTGAATTGATCTCAGATGCTGGGCTTGGCCTGCTGAACCTTCACACTGTAGGACTCAGCAACTCATTGGAACTCATTTCAGTCTAAATCCAAGACCCCTGACTGCTCCAGCTCACTCTCTCTGAGGTCCATGGGTCTGGCCAAAGGCTCACAGCTTTGACCCCAGATCTACTTAAAGCAAAGAAATGCTGTTCCTTCAAAGTCTGTGGGTTGAGGACCTAAGGTGTTCTAGGGGCAGTAACATCAGCCTCCCACTCAGAAACTATCAGTTACCTGAAGAGGAAAGTACAAAATCTGTATCCCAGCATTCTGATTCCGATTAACCTTTTCAAATTTTCTTTCTCATTATTCATTTTCATCCACCATGTGTTTCAGCCGAGCTGAACCATTTCCCCGAGTCTGTATTAGAAATGCTTACCATTTGCTCTGCCGGGAATGTCCTCTGCCTTCTCCTCACTTCCTCCTACCTCTACGTAACCCAGTCCATCTGATTCATTCACTTTCTCACTCAACAAATATTTCTTATGTGTCTACTAAGTGTCAAACAGTTCAGCACCAGAAATACAGAGGTGACCAAGAGAGGCAAGGTCCCTTGAAGAGTTTAAGTTCATTAGCAATGGCTTTATATAAAACAAATAATGTAATTCAGTATTTCAAAGGAGGGACACTGAGAGGCTCCCATGATAGAAAATAACAGGAGACTCTTACTTAGAAGGAGAAGTCAATGAACATTCTTTTAGAGTCATTCAAGCTGAGAATTGAAACTATGAGAGACTTGTAGGTAGGAGCCTCCCAGGGCAAAGGACAGCAAGCCTTCAAGTCTCTTTCCAGGATGCTTTTTCTCACCACCAATCTGCCCTCTCTGGCCCTTGGAGCTGGAAACAGTTCTTCCTGGAATCCCCATCTTCCCCATCGGTTCCTCTCTTGTGACAGGTCTCATTTTCTGCCTCAGACTAAGGTCATTTGTCTTACCCTTGAGGGCAGCATGCATATCGAATTCACTTTTGAAGACTGCCCCAGCGGAGCAAGGATGACCCTTGCCTCTTTCTGTCCCTTCTTCCATGCCCATCAACATTCCGAAAGGTGGTTGGGCAGAGTGGGCTTTCAACAACCAGCAGGGGCAGGGGAGCTCTCCATACAGGGCTAGCAGGTGACATGCTCCTTCCTCCATCCCTGTAGTCACCACACTAACTACCTGATGGTTTATTCCACCATCTTTGCCAACTAGAGACACAGCCAGACACAGGAATATCTTGTAGAATCGATAAGTGGAAAGTTGTTTGCCACTCTGGTGACCACATGGACATAGGGCTGGGGGATGCATGGGCAGGAGCCATAAACCCATAGGACTTCAGTTGGAAAGCTGGACTGGGACAAGTGTTATACTTGAAATGTAAAATATATGGATTATTAATGTGTTATAAAGTGTGTGTGTGTGTGTGTGTGTGTGTGTGTATATATATATATATACATATGCAACGAGAGCAGAAAGTGTCGAAAACAGAAGGACAACAGAGAAAGGATAGAAGAAAACTCACTCCCAGGATAAGAATGCTGGATTTGGAAAGCAAATCGAAGTCACTGGTAAATAAAAGAGTTAAAAACCAGAGCACGGAAGTTGGTTTCATAAAAGAACAGTGTTCAGCAATTGCCTTGTTATGATATTGAATTCTACTTGAGTAAATTAGGAGTGGTGTTCTCTTGTTTAGCTGTCATTAAAGAACTCAGTGGTAAATGTCACTATCCCCACCAAGATCCCACTGAGTTTTGTGAAATTCTCCAAAAACCTCTCCACCAGGAGAATTTATAAGCTCGGCATGTTCGACCGTCTTAATGTGTGAAACTGACTGAGAGATCTGAGTGACGGTACGGCAGCCCAATTCCAATTTGTTTGTTTTTTAACAATGTCTTTGACATGTTACATTATGACACGTTCCAATTTGATGGAAAATGACTTCCTGTGTCCAACAAGAAATACATTTTAAGAGGCGTGCCAACTACACTGTTATTTTCCTTGCTGTTTTCAATGGCAGGCACTTTGCCACATCTTTCTGCAGAAGATCATTTATCTTCTTAGCGACAGAGTTAGCTCCTGATAAAACAGGCCAGCTTTGGCTGCTGTCCTTCTCGTCTGCCCCAAGTCTTTTGCGTTTTGCACACTATAAGCAACGTTTCAAAAGGCTCCATGACATGAGCTCCTAGACTGGTGGGAGAAAATTTGCAAGGATCCTTCTTAAAAAAGGGAAATTCTCCTTTTCTAAGCTAAATGCAGGTAGCCATGTGCCACACCCTCTCGGAACAGCAAATGTCCTTTAGTTTCTTTTATCTGTGCCATGCCTTGGCGTTAGACACTATTAATGCTTAGCAGCATAGAATGACCCTTTAGGAAGCAAAGACATCCCATTCAGCCCCAGTTGGAGAACTGACAGCGCGCGGAGGGGTGAGGGGTTGGGGGGAAAGGGAGGTAGGGCTGGGAGGAAGAATAGGAATTCTCACAAAAGTTTGGTTAATATCTAAAAGTGAGTTAGGGGTCCTAGTGGGATTCCTCCCCTTTCAACAACAAAGTGCAGAGGGAATGAACAAGCTCAGCTTACTTTGTCTTCCTACCACATTTGATCTGAAAGAACAACCAGACGCAGCTGATTTCTGAGGGCTGCACAGAATAGAGAGATTTCGGACGCCCCCAGTGATGGGCACCGTTGTCAACAGGAGGCACTGCGGGTTCAGATGCCAACACCTGCAAACACTCAGATGCTCAACGCTTTATCTTTCATTGTAAAATCTACTGCTGGGAATTCTCTTTACCCGGCGCATCAGATGGTAAGTGTTTAGAGGAGGAATGATCCTGAAGGAGAATAAAGCCTGAACCTCAGAGGCTGGGAATGGACAGGAGAGGAATCAAATATTTGAAGGCTGAAGTGGAGACGTTGCTTAAGAGGGCGGGGGGTGGGGCGGCTGGGCAGGGGAGACAAGGTGGAGATTGAAAGGAGGTACAGAAAGAAAGAAAATGAAGAGGTTCCATCCAACCGGAACCGAATCTCTCGTGTGACCTCTGGTTGTTGGTGGTTCTCTCCCTACTTGCGCCCGACGAGCCTCATTAGGTGATCAGACAGGTCGGAATGAATTTCACCCTAATGAGCAGGACGATCTCCCCTCGGAGGAACCCAAGACGAGCTGGAAATCCTGTTGGAGGGTTTCTGCCAAGAAACGTGACACCTTTATGTCCCAGGTAAAAGCCTGGAGTTTACAGGGATAGCGCCGATGAATCGTTTTTGTTTGTTTGGTTTTTTTTAATAATGAATCGTTTTTTTTTTTTTTTAAACTCATTTTAAAAGATATGATGTCACCGAATCTATTAAATATTCAAAAGAGCCATCTTACCCAAAGCCCAGGACTGGATCTCATGCATAACAAAGTCATAGAACAGGTTCTAAGGGCTTCGGGCTTTGCTTACTCTTAATTTGGGGAAAAATTGATACCTCTCAAAACTGTGTGGGTCTTTTTAGTGAAAGAATACAATGGGTGTTTTTTGTTTGTCTTTTAGACAAGAATGGAATTCTTGATTTTTGATGCATTTGGTTTTTGTCTCCAAAGAGAGCTAGTTCTAAGGTTATAGATAGTTGTATGGTTACTGATTAATTGCATTCGAAAATCAAGAGATAGGGTCTGTTTCCTTTCTGGAGCTATCTGCTATGTCGGGCCCCATACAAACTACATTTTTTAAAAATCCAAATTTTAGTTTAAGACAGATCAAAAGGTCAATAAGATTTTAGGTCGCATGTTGACCCTGCTTTATTTCATCCAATTTAGTAATTTACTTAATATATTTCATAAAATCCAGGATTGGATTTTAGAATCCAATTTTAGAATCCAAGTAAAAAATGGGGGGGGGAAGATCACCATCTTTTGAATAAGAAAGCAAATTGGCCACTAGTCAGTGTGTTCTTGCACTTTTTAAATAAAGAAATGAAAACTATAATAAAACTGATAAATATGTTCTCCTACCGCTATCTTTATGTATCTGGGATCCAACTCTTCAGTTATATCTCAACCTCTGAGAAATACATCAATCTTTTTACCAAACCAATTTTTAGTTAGTTTTTCATTCCCTAAGAAATGACTTCAAGCTCCTCATTTGCGATTAGTAAAATTTTCCTTTCCGTTTATGAAGGACAACACTTTAATTATCGAAGAAGTAAAATGATTAAGATGCTCTGGGGTATAAGAAAAGCAGATGATAGAAATTTGAAATAGGTTTCCTTTTCCTATTTTTGAAGGAGCTAAAACAATAATTTGGGGGAAGAAATCTTAGCTCTTCAGTGCTTTTTTCTGGGAAACTAGAGCTGGCCAAGTGATCTGAAATAGTATCCAGAATCAGACACTGAGTGTCTGGAGCGGGACTGAAGCAAAAAAAAGGAGAGGTAGGTGGTGTGTGCTGGGATGTGTGTGTAGCACCAGAAACAGTAGCAAAAGTTGAAAACAGAAAACATGGTCCATTTTATAAGCAAATAAATGCAATCTTCATGCTGCAGGTATAAATTTAACCCATATGTCTTCAACGTATGATCCCCTTGATTTTCCAGAACAATAAGCTTTAGTACACTGATTATCATATTGATTTATTTAAGCTTTGCCTTGCCCTTATCAAAGAGATTTGAATTGTTACAGTAGTTGAAGCAAACCCTATCACCTAAAGGAAATCAATGTCGAAATTCCTAACCAGTTTTACCCAAATGCTCAAAGAGAATCACAAATACTTTTTGCTATATTGCTTTTTTTAAATTTTGGTAACATTTCTAAAATAAATATTAAGGTAATTTTATGTAAAATGGGAACACATTTTGGTTCCCTATTGTAAGAGAGCTTCAACTGAAAGTATAAGGGATTATGGATAAAGGCACAGACTCATTTTAAGGAAAATGTTTCCAAAACAAGTGCTATGGCATTTTCTTAGGGATAGTTTGTGAGGTGCCTAAAACAATCACACAAGCACATTTTCTATAGCAAATCCCAAATTATAAAAGTTCAACTTCCTACACACCCACACACACTTAAGATGAATTTTAAAACATTATAAAGTTAAAATCGCTGACATAAGCTAAATGAATGTTTCTGAAAAAAGAAAATTTCTGATGTTCACTTGCTTTGAAATTAAAATCCCCCACCAATGACCTTGAAATATCATATGTCACCTATACTTAAAAATTAAAAAAACATATGTTGTCTAGACAGTATGCACATCGCCTCAGATAATGTGGCACCTTTAATAGTTGACACTGAAATATATTTGTTTGCTGTTAGAGAGCAAATAAATGGGTCATATATCTCGATGTGTCACTTATCTCTGAAATTTCAGGATGTAGCTCAAATTTTGTCTCTCAGGTAAAACTCACCAAAGGAGAGTTCACTTGCATGATTCAATAAAATTGTCATTTTCTACAAAATGCCTACATTTGGGTCGCACTGAACTGCTGACCGGAAGTCCTTTAAGGAAAAAGCCGGGAAATGGTTTGTGATGGGGTTGGAGCTCATTTTTGTCCCTTGACTTATCTTGGCCACCTCTAGTTTCTTGTACAGCCTTCCTGTTGCTACTGATGGGAAAGTGGGCTCCTGACGAAGATCAATAACCTAGGGATGGAGAGCGTTGTCTCAGCTGATGCACAAGACTGGTACAGACCCAGTCCTGGGCAGGTGGGGCTCCCTTCTCTTAGCCACACAATTTCCATCTTGGTACACTTCCACCTTCCATTCACTTAAAAAAACAAAAACAAAAACAAAAACAAAAACAAAAAACACTGTAAAGTTATTTAAAAGACTCCTAAGGTTTTGTATTTTTTTTTCTTTCTGGGATGTCACTGCAGACCTTGTGTGAATCTCACACATCAGTTTTGATTACCCTCAGTACTGTACAAATAAGTCCTAATGCAAGACGTGATGAGAGTCTAATGTGATTATATCCTCCTCCAAATATTTCAGGAAATGTTCCCCGAAGTATCCACATTTGTATGTATTTAGTAATTGCCGCTGGGTTATGCAAAATCGGTCACAGCTAATTTTCTTCTTACTCAGATTTGCTTTTCACGGAAAAAATAAAATGAAAAATGAAGCATTTGATGATCCTGTTGGTCAACAGCACTGCATTATATACTTAAAATCTTGTTAAGAGGGTAGATCTCATGGTACGTGTCCCTACCCCATGGGAAAAAAAATTAAAAACATAAATATCTTTCTTGCTGGGGCTTTTAATATTTTCGCCAATACATATCCTAGGTACATATTTCAGGGGTAACCTTTTCAATCCACTCCACTAGGACTACCAGCATGTGTCTGACTGCATAATCTAAAGTATGCCAGTCTTTTGGGTGAACCTATATTTTCTGGAATACGCGTCCTATAACAGCACTAAGATAGGAGTGTCCAAAACATCTATAAAGAGGACTAACCCAAGTTTTGTACATGAGACTCCTTCACAGTTTGGTATTGGTGTGTACAGGTTAAAGATATAGCCAAAAGCATCCATGTCAAAATAGAACAGTCAAATTTACATATATTTCCCATTTTCACTATAAAATCAGTCAATACATGTCCACGCTGATTCCTTGTGAATGACATTGATTTAAAGACTGTCTTGTTTATTTTTCACATGATGACTGAAATATCTGTTCATAGTATTACTTTTATATGTAAAGTTATACCATGTTGATGGATTTTGTAGTCTTTTTATGACAAGGCAGTATGAAAAAAACCTTTCTTTCCATGACTACTAAAGAAAGCACCCAGGTTAGATGACAGCGTTCCCCTAGCTATTTGTCTGTCACAGAGAACGGTAAATTGCAGCCTGTCGGAAGGTTGGTGTTTAGACACATTCTGAGATTAATGGTTTTGCATAGACACTTTGGACTCCGAGTGATTTTGAGATGAGCTCTATCAAAAATATCCTGTGGTCAAAACTAAGCTGAAGGGCTTTTGGAAGTTTACTATTATGAGCTGTATGTAAATGAAATTTTTTGTTTAGGCCAACAGGCTGCACTGACATTGAAAATTATATAGCTTCCTTCATGTCTTAGGAAAAAAAAAAAAGAGCAAAATGGATCTTTAGCTAAACCCATAGTAACTGGCCTCATTAATGTCTTGCTTTTGTAAATCCAGACCGGAGAATTATTTTATTCTTCTACCGAGCATTTTTCAACAAGCCTGTGCTTTTGTACTCAAAGAAGCAGATGTCCAGCGCAACTTTTGATGTGATAAATGAACAATCACAAAGAAAAAGTGAGTTAAGTAGTATGGGTCGCATGAGAAAACAATTCAGCGAAGAATGTGCTGACTCATTTATTTTCAATAACATTAGTTTATTTTTAGTGTTCCTCTATAATCTGATAAGTATTCTTACAGCTGGTGAATTTGAACATCTTAAAGGTGATGAACTGAATATTGAAATATGCAGAAGTTACACAAAGGAAAAAGTGCATGGTGGTTTATGCTTGCATTTTTTAGCAGTTCTGCTGACTATTTCTGTAAATTAATTTCTCTATATGGACCTATCACAAAACTCATGAGAATAAGAGGTTTAAAGTAACAGATTTACAAAGAGTAATTTCTTTTCCCTTTAGTCTCAATGTTGGTTCAAGTAAGCACTTGGATAAAAAATAAGTTTTAGCACTAAATATTTTAAGCACCTTAGCCATATGTTAAAATTAGGAATATTTTGCTAATGTTCACCCTATTTGTTTAATGCTACCAAAGCATCACCGATTACATTTCGTAGAAGACTGAAGAGAAAAATCCAATTTCATGAAGAAGTTTTAGCAAACAACTCTGTATAAAAAAAAGTTTCTCCTGGCAAGTAATTTATAGGAATCTTTGAACAAATAATTACTGAACTACCGTGAACAAGTTATTGCGCTAGACAAGATCAGAGATACAAGTATTAGACACAGTCCCTTGCCCTCCTTAGTGCAGTCACAGAGTTCATAGTGAGATGCTTGGAACAAAAGAAAGATAAATGCCAGGGAGGCAGAAAACATTTGCATTCCAACGAAGAGAAGACCCTTCTGAGGGAAAGTCGGGGTTATTTGTTGGAGAAAAGCAGGAGAGTGAAGGAAGCCATTCTTGGAGCATTAGGGATACAATGGAGGAGAAGAACTTGAAAAAAAAGAGAGGGGAGGAGAAGAGCACGAGGTAAGGCAAGGCAAGGCTAGGGCAAAATCAAAATGAATACCTAAAACCACAGGATTGGACCCCATGCAGACCTGGGTTCAAATCCTGACTCTGATCTTCACCAGTTACACAACTTTTACTCTCTCTGGGTTCCATTTCCTCTCTTGCGTGATACCTGGCTGGTCCGGCATTACAAAAGTTAAGAGAGATGGGCCTGGCATAAAAGAATGTTATCAGATGTTACCCATTGCCTAATGGTACTATTTGAAGGGAAAATAAAGTAGAAGAGAGTCCGGGGAAATGAGTCTAAAACGTAAAGGACAATGTTGAAAGCCAGACAAAGAAAATTTGACTTCATTGGAGAACTGTCGGGTATCGGGGACCCACTCACAATTTTGGATTTTCTTGGCTAGGAGAGGAGATGTCAAGGGGAGTGTTACTTGGGAAACATAATGACTGGCAGGTTGACGTGGCCTCCCGGAGGAGAGCCGGGGAGAGAGCGACTGGCAGAGTGAATAGATAGGCAGCCACAGGACACCGCGGTGTGGATAGAGCAGGGGAGTCCGGGAAAGCACATGGCGCTTCGTTGATTTGGTTGGAGCCGAATGTCAGTGGGAAGAATACGTCTGAAAAATGGGGGAATTAGTGGCTGCATCACAGGTGTATCATATCGATCAAATATTTCCAAACGTTCTTTTTTAATAGAGGTGAAATTCACATCATATAAAATGAACCGCTTTTTATTATGTTCAGTTAGCCAACATATAGTACATCGTTAGTGTTTGATATCGTGTCCAACGCTTCATTAGTGACTAATTCGACAGCATTTAGGGCATTCACAATGGTGTGTGACCCGCAGTTCTATGTAGTTCCAAAGTATTTTCATTACCCCCTAAAAAAGCCTGTATCCCTTAAGCTTACTCTCCATTGCCCCTTCTCCCCTCAACCCCCAGGACCCCCTCATCTGTTTTCTGTCTCTATGGATTTAGTTCTTCTGAATATTTCATATAAATGGAACCCTACATTATATGACCCTTGTGTATGGCTTCTCTTACTCGGTGCAATATTTCTGAAGTTAAGCCACATTATAAGATATATCTGGATTTTGTTCTTTTTATGGCTAACTAATAATAGTCCATTGAATGTATATACCACATCTTGTTTATCCATTCATGTGTTAAGGAACATTCAGGTTGTCTCTACCATTTTGTTGTTGTGAATAGTGCTGGTGTGAACGTGGGTGTGCAAGCGTTTGTTTCAGTACCTGTTTTTAGTTAGGGGGATGTACCCAGGAGTGAGATTTCTAATTCCATGTTTAACTTCTCAAGAAACAAGGCGACTTACACCATTTTATACTTCAACCGCATGCCCAGAATTCCAGTTTCTCCACATCCACATCAACACTTTTCCCCCCTTTTTTGTGTATAATACCCATATAAGTGGGTGTACGGTGGTTTCTCATTGTGGATTTTAGTTGCGTTTCCCTGGTAACTAATGACGTTGAGCATCTTTTCACATACACTTTGTCCATTTGCGTATCTTCTTTGGAGAAATAATGATCCAACTCAGACGTTATTCTGTGTCCAAAGTACTCAGCCTACTACAAAGAAAACAGCAAGCAGCCTACAAAGAGGACCCAGTTATAACAAGATCAATGATAGTGACAATGACAAGAATAATAAAGAGATTTGGATTCTGGTCTGGGTCCCACTGCAGCCAAGATCTGCAATGTCAGCCAAATCCATTAGGAAATAAATTTAAGAATAAAGACTGTGGAAGTTCTGACTATCTAGGGCTGTTCTAATGTCTCTTTGTTTCTTTTTCGCACGTGTTAAAATAAGGATGATAGTAAAAACACGTGCTTCAATACAGAGGACACGTTAGCAGAGCCAGCCCCATTTTCCAGGGGCTCTTTGATATCCCCTTTCACAAGCGAGGCTCTTCTGGGACCCATGGTGGGTCTCTCTGCCTTGGGGTCCTCCTTATCTCCAATCTGCCCTTTCTGTCTTTCTTCTCTGTCTTCCATCCTCCCTGCACATCTGCAGCTTTTCAGACCTGAAAGGAGGACAGTAAGATTTCAGGGATGACACAGTCTAGCAGCATTCCATCTGGGAGCTTTCGGAGGTATCACCTGATCTGTTGGTCGCTGAGTGACGCTGAGTCACAATGGCAGGAGTTAGATATGACATCTAGCGCAGGGACCCCCCTCACCAGTGGCGAGGCTTCCCTAAGGGACCTGATGGTGGGGGGTGGCAGCAGCCTCCAGCAGCTTACTCGTGGCCAGAAAGAAGTTCGCCCTGTCCCCCAATCCCCAACCGGGGTCTAGTGTATCTCCGCAGAGGGCACGCTTATTTACTGAGCTTGGTGACAAAGCCACTGTGGCGGGCGTTATCATCGACATGTCATGTGCCCGATCAAAACTTTGAAGATACGACCCAAAGTAACAACGAAGAAAAGAATATTCCTGCCTGTGTTAAATCCCAGGAGTTGCAAAGGATAGCGGAAACCCCTAGTGGGCTTTCAAGAGTTCTGAGTTCCCCGGAGAAACCTTATTCTGCCTCCTGAGATGGTACTGACTGTTTGGAGCTGGGATATTGGTGATTTCTCCAAGGCCCTTCCAAGTGGTGAGCCTCCCTCCCACGGCTTAGAGACTCAGCATTTCTGGCCTCTGCAGTGTAGGATGATTTTTAATCTACTTAGTTTTAAATATGTTTTAATTATGTTTAAGGAGTTTGTGTTACCATTAACTGACAGTCTGATTTCTCTATTTAGGACTGCATTTTAGGGTTTGGTTTGGTTTGGATTTTTCCTTCTGGTCCATGACATTACCTTGATCGTTGCTCTCATGATTTACATCGTGTTGGTGGGCTGCCAGGAGAGGAATGAGCACTTTCTGGAGAACCACCTCCAGCAAGAAAATGATTCCTTGAGGTGGGCAGGGACAGTGTCACCACTTTCGCCAGGAGTCGAGGGTCAGAGAGTTTCAGCAGTCGTCAGTGGTGGGTGGCAGAGGAGGGATTTGAATGCACCTCCGTCTAACCCCAAAGCCTCCGTGCATCCCGCCAAACTCTCTGCTTTAGAAGATAAAACACCTTTCTAAAGGACTTGGGGCTGAGGGTGAGCTGGGCAATGACATCCAAACGTTCACCTAAAGGTCACACTTGTACAATTTTGCACTTGTGCAAAACTCAGAGTTTGAGAAAGGCAGTGGGACTTATTTCTCTAGAAATGAGAATAAAAGAAGCTTTATCTTTTAACATAAAAAAAGATTTCTATGTAGAGTTTCATTATGAATCACATTTTTTAAAAACCTAGATTGCTTTCACTAAGCAATAGAAGTCTTTTGGTCCCTAAGATGAGAATGAAGGAAAGTTTTCATTATGCAATTACACCCTCTATATGCAACTGATAAATGAAAAAAAAAAATCAGTAACTATAATATTTTTCCTTATTTGATAAAAACAGGCTCCAGCATTATCTTCTCAAAAGAATATTTAATTAACTTGTGGATAACAGCATAAATTCTACTTCCCTTTTTATTCTAAGTTGTCCTAAAAGACTTTGGTAATAGGTATTTTTTAACCCACACATACACACAAAGATGTTGTAAATAAAAACATATTTCTGGTGATGCATTTTAATGAAGCTTACAAAACATTTGAGTAATAATCTATAAACATGAAGAACTTTGGTAGTTAAAGACGAATAAATGTATTAATGATTTAGATTAAAACTTGATGATATGCATTATCTATGAGTATAAACATTAAAAATGAACATTTTATAGTATACCGAAATCAATGTTGTAAATCAATAGAAATGAATAGGTGTTAGATTTTTATACAAGCCCCCATATGGAAATTAGATTTAAAAATTAAAAGAATATGATAGAAAAAATGAAATAAATCACAAAATGAAATAAAATACAGAATTAGAAAATCTCAACTTATAATCAGCGCAAGAAGAACTTAAAAAACAAAAAAAAACTTCATGAGTGCAGTTAAAAGTAATAAAGCCAAGTAACTAGTTCCATGTCGGTGATGGACCTAGTAATAATAGGCCAAGTAAAAAATGGATTTAAAGAATTTGCAGAGATAACTTTGGGAAAAAAATAGCAAATGAGGCAGCAAAAGTATAATTTGTTTCATAGGGAGCTGAATATTCCAATTTCAGTTATGGCATTGAAATATCAGCATTCCATCACAGAGTATTTTGATATTATATTACACTGTTTTGTATCATAACATCATAAAATGAATTCAACCATTTTCAGTGCCCTCTTTCCCGGGCCTTTATCTTGCTCACTGTAATTGGAGGAGACTCACAGGAAGGACATGATTAGAACCAAATTTCCAGGAATTCCTCCCAGCCCCTCTCTGCCATATATCACTAATGCCTCCTTTGGGGGCCTCGATTTAAATAGGTACCCCATATTTGTTTACCCATCCAGTGTGCAAACTGTTTATATCCAAGGTTTGCCCCTGTGTTATATACAAGGTGAATGTGAGTTGTTTGCTCATACTCCCAAAATCTCAGAAAAATACATCCATGCATGCAGACACATAGTGACAACCCTTCCTCTGCTCCAAATTACGAGAGGCCCCCTACCTCCTTACATACCAGACACTGGGACTGCAGATAAAGGAGGAGTTTCTGCCCCTTATGCTTTAGGGTAAAGATAGCCTGTTAAACAGACCTTTGTCGTGCAAGGCATTGTAACACAGCCCCAGTAAAATTCAGGATCACTGACATCAAACTGGGATGTCAGAGAAAGGCTTCCCAGAGGTCGTACTGAAGGTGAAGTTTAAATCAGAGTTTGTTAAGGCAGGAAGGAAGCGGAGAAGGTTGCTAGGTAGAGGCTTCAAGACTGCGTGGAGATACAGAGGCAGGACAGGACCCGCTCTATCATGAGACTGCAAGAAATTTGGGATGACTGAATCTCAGAGTACAGGCCACCAGGGAAGACAGGAGATAGCTGTGGGCAGGGACTATCCACTGTTCCTGGTTATGCTCCCGTTCCTTCCCCCTTGACTCCAAGCGCTTGAGGCAATAACTACTATTACACCGTATGTTAACTAACCAGAAACTTACGTAAAAACTTTCAGACAAGCACAAATAATATGTAACTGGTGTTCAATTGCTTTCTGAGAAATGATGCTTGTTCCTTTGGATCTTGGTGATGATGGACTGCATCATCTGGAAGGTAGAGTCCAGTCACAGACTCGGAGTCAGGCGTGTCACAGCGTGCTCCCATTCTGTGACCTGAGACAAGCAGGGTTCCTTGTCACTGATCTGTCCATCAGCTCCTGAATCTACTCTTGGTTTCTTGGAGACAAGCCCCCATTGCTTATTTTTCATTGGAGAGTTTTGCTCTCGGCTTTGTCCGAGGACTTGAACCTAGGACCTCTTTTTGCTTTCATTCCAGCCAGTGCTCCAACCTCCTCTTGGTGGTGAACCCAGAAAACTCAGGATCCCCTTTCAAAGCCAGCTACGGGCAACTTCAGTTGGGCAAAGCATGGGTCCCTTTTTCCCAAGAGAAAAAGAAAACGCTGCAAATATAAATTCAGGAAGACCATACTATTCAATGAGTATTGACATATGAATGTAGACAGCTTCTTTACTCTCAAAACGTGTTCTCCTTTTACCCAGTGCCTGACACATTGCTTGGTGCTAATAAATCTACCCTGAAGATCAGGGTTTCTGAGTTATTTCAGGAAAGGCTCAAGGCATCTCCAGATGTAAACAATTGTAATTATTCTAATACCTGGTTAGCCGTCTCCCAGATCCTGACTAATCATGCAGAGTCAGTGTGTGTCTGGACCTTCTTTCTGTCCATTCCCATTATTCTAGACTTAAACAGTGAACACTGCCG
Organism: Lontra canadensis; assembly: GCF_010015895.1. Classification (NCBI taxonomy): domain Eukaryota; kingdom Metazoa; phylum Chordata; class Mammalia; order Carnivora; family Mustelidae; genus Lontra; species Lontra canadensis. Next base: position 12,846,635 of record NW_022631033.1, read on the forward strand.
ATGTCTCTTCTTAATCATTTCTTATTTTGTCCAATTATTAGACTTGAGGACTTTTAAAATGTGATTTTATGGCTACAGAAAGCTAAATCATATTCAAATGATGAGGGTTTTTTGTATTATTTAGAAGCCAGAAGAACCTTAATGTTTGAGCCAGTATCAACACCTTGCAGAAAAATTGTCTTAATTGTTAGGAGTTCATTTCACCAAAAATGATAGATAATATGATCATTGTCTGGTTATCCATACACAGCCTGAAGACATTTCTGGCTCCCCAGTTATCTGACATTAATGCTTTTCTTTCTATGAAGATATTCTTTGCTACTTAACTGCCTTTGGGATAATTTTCACCTATCTGGCCTTTCAAGCTGATCTAGGATCTCTCTCTTAGTCTCTCTTTCTCTCTCTCTCTCTCTCTCTCTCTCTGTGTCTGTAGACAAAGAAAGAAATGTTGACATACTGGCTTTAATTGTTTCCATTACTACTCCTGGAAAACAATAGCATAGCTCTTGTTCCTAAAACCAGGTAGTAGGCCTCAGATGAGCTGATGACTTGGCTACACTCTCCAGTTGGGCGGACAACCATCATTTGGTGCCTGCTAACAGAGTGTTAGCTGTAGAAATAAGAGCTGTCTACTGCAAAGGGATGGGCACCGGACAGCATCCCTCTATGCAATCAATTTTGCTTGGCTTGGAAAAATGATCTAAGTCTAGAAGCTGAATAAATGTCTATTTATTGATAATAAACCAAGAAGACAATGATTTGCAATAACGTTTAAAGAAATAGACACCGTATTATGGGCACAATCAGGTAATTTGCATAGTAAAATTTATTAATTACTGCTTGTTTTTTTGTCTTAAGTATATATGAGGGCGAATGCTTTCTCAAGGGAATATGTCCTTTGGGGTGTGCATGTGCTTCTGGATGGGGTTGTTCAGGGGGCCGGGAAATCTGTCAGGGCCTTTGCAGATGTCACCTCATTTTGCTCTGTCTCATCTCCACAACAACACTCCAAGAGAGGTGTTGAGGACTGAACTGTGTCCCCCAAAATGTCATATGTTGAAGCCTTAACCTTCAAAGTGACTGTGTTTGGAGATAGGACCTTCTGGAACACAACCGAGCTGCAATAAGGTCATAAAGGTGGGGCCCTAATCTCATAGGACTGGTGACCTTAAAAGAAGAAGGAAAGACACCAGACATCTTTCTCCATATATGCATGGAAGGAAGGTGATGTGAGGATGTAGTTGTTGTGAGAAGGTGACCGTCTGCAAGCCAGGAAATAAGGCCTCATCAGAAACCAACCTTGATCTTGGACTACTAGACTCCAGAACTGTGAGAAAGTAAATTCCTGTTATTTAAACCACCCAGCATGTGGTCCTTTGTTTGGGGCAGCCCAAGCAGATTAATGCACTAAGTATCAGACTTATTAGCGGAAGAGGAGACCAAAAGGCAAAGAAATTGAATAAACAACATGAGGCTGAAGAACTCGAATAGGGACCTCAGTGTGTCTGAAGTCAAAGCCTGCATTTTTTTCATCACACAGGCTTTCTGTATAAGCACTCAGTCTTGCCCCATTGAAATCCTTACTCAGGGGAGAAATTGGGGCTTTCAACACCTTTTTGGTCCATGCACTGTGGCTCAGACATCATGAAGACCTAGGCTCCCGGTGGACAGATGCAGCTCCACCACCCATCTCTTCACTCACAGTTGCCACAGAACACCTGAGGATCATCCGTTTTAACCCATTCACTCTGCAGACGAGACAGGGGAAAGTTAAGGTCATGGAATCAGGTCAGTGGCTATTCTTTTCCAACTAGGATGAGACCTTGCCCAAAGTCTTTGGTACTCAACAGCTGAGAAATGCTGTAATATGCATTTTTATAAAACACTAAAAATTAGTTATTAAGTCATCTGGCAGGATCCCAGCTCTGTAACAGCCTGCTTTTGACATAAAATTCTGGCCTAAACTGCTCTACCAGGGCCAAATCATTTTTTCTTGAAACAAAACACATGTGAGAGGATCACAACCAGGCTTTACACGTAGACGTGTGTCTGTAACACTGGCTCAGCAGGATCCAACATGGGATCTGCTACCTAGTTATGAAACAGTGCATCAGTGGTAAGTTCAGTGTCCCAGGGAGGGGTAACAGGGAAGTACCCCAGTCCAGCAAAAGTTCTGATTAACTGCCATTTATAGCATTTCCTTCCCTTGGAATCACATATCACTGAAAGTTATACTGAAATGCACTGTAGCCTAACAGCCAGGCAAAGGGAGAAAACATCATATGAAGGATCCTAAATAACTTTGGGGGGGAACGTGCCACAAGCCACCCTCTTTAAAAAACTTTCTTAGAGGAATAGTTCTTGTTTGAGGATGAATATTTAAAAATTAATGAAACGAGAGAGCTTGTTTAGCAATTTGAGAGTACTGAGAGCAACCCCTCCACCTCTTGCCCAGGTAGGGGAACTGAGACATAGCCCCACCTGATGTAGAGAATGTCTTCTGACCTATGTGACCAGAAGGGCTGGTGAAAGCTGCATAGCACAGCAGTGCTTGAGATGAAAGAAAGGAAGACAGAGCCAAGAGTTTGCAAAGCAAGTCAGTGGCCCTTTTTGACCAAGGAATTTGGGGTGCAGGTCAGCTTGAGTTAAGACAACAAACCAAGAGTTTTACCAGTTTTAGTGCTGCTTTTTTCACTGTGCCTGGGCAGGGCATTTACATCATAGCCATACTTATTGCTAAATACAGCCGTCAGTCTGTTCAACATGGGAACCTAACCCAAGCACAGAGGAAGCTGCATGGCCCAGATGTCAGTGCTATGGATGGTGGTACCTGAACAGAGAACACAGCCTGTGATCCCCCCAGCTGCAGAGCAAAACCAGTGGCCTCACCCAACCAGAGAATCCAGGTTCACAAACAATAAGCCATTCAGGCCCTGAGTCCCATCCTGCTACCTTGCTAAAGTAGAGAAGCTAATTTTTAGCCCCGTTTAGTAGGGAATATAGTCCTCAGTCCCCCGCCTCTAGTAAGCCTGGCAGAGAATCCAATGAACCATGAAGCCCATCCTTCCGCCTCCCTTGGATAGGGAAGCAAGCCAGCGAACCCATCCAATTGCTGTCAGCTAGTAGCATATACCCCTCCCATCTTCAGAGCTCAAAGTTGCCTTACTTCAAAATAGACCATAATGGCAAGTCCCACCTGCCCAAGGATATTACCAACAGACACACCTCAAAACCCAAATGAAGCTGACTCGTGAAGAAATGTCTTTGCCAAGGCAAACCTGTAAAGCCTAGGAGAGGAGCCCCATTACTCAAATGCACAGATACCAGTATAAAGAGTCAAGAATCATGAAAAATCAGGTAAATATGATACCACCAAAGGAACCTAATAAGGCTCCAGTAACTGACCATAAAGAAATGGAGATCTATGGACTGTCAGACAAAGAACTGGGAATAATCCTCTTAAGGAAGGTTAGTGAACTACCAGAAAACAGACAGATAACTCAAGAAATTAAGAAAACAATGCATAAACAAAGTGAGTAGTTCAACAATGAATTAGCAATTGATTAAAAAAAAAAACAAAATCATAGAGTAGAAAATGTAATAACTGAACTGTAAAATTTAACAGAGAGTTTCAAAGGTAGACTCAACTACACAGAAAAATCAGTAACCTGGAGGATAGGACATTAGAAATCACCTGGCCAGAGGAGCAAAAATAGAAAAGAATGAAAAAGAATGAAGGAAGCCTACTGGATTATGAGACACAATGAAAAGGAACAATAGTCACTATGGGAATTCCAGAGGAAGAAAGTATATTTAAAGTAATACTGGTTGAGAATTTCTTGAACCTGGGGAGAGAAAAGGGATATCTAGACCCATGAGTCCCAAAAGATCCCAAATAGGTTGGACCCAAATAGGGCTACACTGAGACATATTGTAATTAAATTGTCAAAGGTCAAAGACAAACAAAGAATTCTAAGAGCACCAAAAGAAAGGGGAGAAGTTATATACATGGGAGCCACCATAAGGCTAATGGTAGATTTCTAAGCAGAAACTTTTCAGTCCAGGAGAAAATGGGATTATATACTCAAAGTATTAGAAGAAAATAACTATCAACAAAGAATTCTATACCTGGTGAAGTTGTCACTGAGAAACAAAGGAAGGATAAAGATTTTTTCAAACAAACAAAAGCTGAGAAAGTTCATTACCCTGAGACCTATCTTATAATAAATATTAAAGGGGACTCTTTAAGGGGAGCCTGGGTGGTTAAGTCAATTAAGCATCTGCCTTTAGCTCAGGTCACGATCCCAGGGTCCTGGGATTGAGCCCTGCATTGGGCTCTCTGCACCATGGGAAACTGACTTCTCCCTCTCCTATTCACCCTGCTTATATTCCTTCTCTTGCTATCTCTTGTTGTCTGTCAAATAAATAAATTAAATATTTTAAAACATTTAAAAAATTTAAAAAATAAAGACAGTTGTTTAAGTGGAAGTAAAATGCTAACTAACATCATAAAAATGAAAAAAGGAACATATATCTTGCTGAAAATGGTAAATAGTCATAGTTAGATTCTGTAATATGATGCAGAACTCACAACTCTAATTTAAAAGATTTTTTAAGGGTATAGCAAAAACAACCATAACTAAAATAATCTGTTATTAATTACACTATATAAAAAATATGTACATTGTAACAACAATAACCTAGGATTTGAGACAGAGGAAAAAAAGGATAAAATGTACTAATTCTATTGAAGTTAACTTATTATCAGCAAAAAGTAGGGTATTATAAGTTCAATATATTTTTGAATTTTGTGGTAATTACAGAAAAGAACATGATAAAGAAGTCAAAGCATGCTGATACCAAAAGACATCAAAAAATGCAAAAAAAAACAAAAAAACAAGGATAAGAAACAATGGGCTTACAAAACAACCAGAAAACAATAAGAAGATGACAATAGCAAGGCCTTATCTTTCAGTAAATGCTTTAAACATAAAAGACTTAAATTCTGTAATCAAAAGACACAGAACTGCATAATGAATAATAAAATAAGAGTCAACATATGGTACCTACAAAAGATTTACTTTAGCTTTAAAGATACATGTAGGCTGAGAGTAAAGGAACAGAAAAAGGTATTTCAAGCAAATGGAGACCAAAAGGAAAAGGAAAAAAAAAAAAAAAAGCAGGAGTATCTCCACTTATACAAAATAGACTTTGAACTAAAAATAGTAAAAGAGACAAAGTCAGTATATAATGATAAAACATCAATACATCAAGGAGATATAATAATTATAAACATTTATGCATGCAGAATCAGAGTATCTAAATATATAAAGCAAAAACTAACAGACTACAAGGAGAAATAAACAGTAATATAATAATAGTTAAATAATTTAATACCCCATTCTCAGCAATGGATAAAAATTCCAGACAGAGAAGTAACAAGGAAACAGTGGATCTGAGCAACACTAATGACCCAACAAACAGATACAAAACATTCTATCCAACAAGAGCAGAATAGACATTCTTCTCAAGAATTCATGGAACATTTTCCAGGGTAGACCTATGTTAGGCTACAGAACAAGACTTAGTAAAATCAGGAAGATAGAAATCAGGACACCTGGGTGCTCAGTGGGTTAAAGCCTCTGCCTTTGGCTCAGGTCATGAGCCCAGGGCCCTGGGATTGAGCCCCACATCAGGCTCTCTGCTCAGCGGGGAGCCTGCTTCCCCCTCTCTTTCTCTCTGTCTGCCTCTCTGCCTGCTTGTGATCTCTGTCTGTCAAATACATGAATAAAATCTTTTTTAAAAAAATAAAAGAAACTTTAAAAAGAAGATAGAAATCATAACAAGTATCTTCTCTGACCACAGTGGCTTAAAACTAGAAATCAATAACAAGAGAAAAGCTGGAAAATTCACAAAAACATGGAAATTAAACAACACTCTTCTGAACAGCAAATAGATCAAAGAAGAAATTAAGGAGAAATAAAAAACTTCCCAGGCACAAACCCAAATAGAAACACAACATAGCAGTGTTTACAGAATACAGCAAAAGCAGCTCTAACAGGAAAATGAAGAGCAATAAATTCCTTCATTAAGAAGCAAGAATGAACCCAAAGAAACAACATAATTCTCTCTTAAGGAACTAGAAAAAGAGGAACAATCTGAGCCCAAAGTTAGCAGAAGAAAGGAAATAATAAAGATTGGAGCAGAAATAAATGAGAGGGGGTGCCTGGGTGGCTCAGTGGGTTAAAGCCTCTGCCTTCAGCTCAGGTCATGATCCTAGGGTCCTGGGATCGAGCCCCATGTTGGGCTCTCTGCTTAGTGGGAGGCCTGCTTCCTCCTTTCTCTCTCTCTCTGCCTGCCTCTCTGCCTACTAGCGATCTCTGTCTGTCAAATAAATAAAATCTTAAAGAAAGAAAGAAAGAAAGAAAGAAAGAAAGAAAGAAGTGAGAGAACAGAAAAATAGAAAAGATTAACAAAACTAGGAACTGGTTCTTTGAAAAGATAAACAAAATGGACAAATTCCTAGTTAGATGAAGAAAAAAAGAGAAAGTACCTAAATCAACAAAATTATATATGAAAAAGAAGACGTTAAAATGTATATCACAGAAATAGAAAGGATCATAAGAGGCTACTATGAACAACTCTATGCCAACAAACTGGACAACCTAGAACTGGAAAAATTCTTAGAAATATACAACATGTCAGGACTGAATCAGGATAAAATAGAAAATCCAAATAGACCAATTATTAATAAGAAGATTGAATCAGTAATCAAAAATCTCCTATGAAGAAAACTCAGGACCAGATTGCTTCACTGATGAAGTTTACAAAATATTTAAAGATGAATTGACATCAATCTTTCTAAACTCTTAAAAAATTGAAGAGGAAACACTTTCAAACTCATTTACAAGGCCAGTATCACCCTGATACCAATACCAGAAAAAGACACAACTAGAAAAGTATACACCAGTATCCCTGATTAATATAGATACGAAAATTCTCAGTAAAATACTAGCAAGCCACATTTAGCAGCACATTCTAAGAATCATTCATCATAATCAAGAGGGATTTACCTCTGGGATGCAAGGATGGTTCGACATACATAAATCAAGCGATGTGATACAGCATATTAATGGAATGAAAGAAAAGAATCATATGATCATCTCGATAGATGCAGAAAAATCTTTTGACAAAATTCAACATTCATGCATGATAAAAACTCTTAACAAATTAGGCACAGAAGGAACATATCTCATTATCTCAAAATAATAAAGGCCATATGACAACCCCATAGTTAACATTACAGTTAGTGGTGAAAGGTTCAAACTTTCCTCTAAGATTAGGAAGAAGACAAGAGTTCCCACTCTCACCACTCCTATTCAGCATAATACTGGAATTCCTAGTTAGAGCAGTCAGGCAAGAAGAAGAAATAAAAGGTATCAAATTTGGAAAGGGAGAAGCAAAAATTCTGTATTTGCAGATGACATGATGTTATATATAGAAAATACTAAACACTCAACCAAAAAATTGTTAGATATAATCAGTGAATGCATTAAAATTGCAAGGTACAAAATTAACATGCAAAAATCAGTAGCATTTCTGTATGCTAACAATGAAATTTCTGAAAAACATATAAATAAATATATCCAATTTATAATAGCTTCAAAAACAATGAATACTTAGGATAAATTTAACTAAGGAGCTCTCTACACTAAAAACTGCAAGATGTTGGTAAAAGAAATAGAAGGTATAGAAAGGTATCCCATGTTCATGGAATTGAAGAATTAATATTGTTAAAATGTTAATACTACCAAAAGCCATTTATAGATTCAACACAATGCCATCGATATTGCAATGGTTTTTTTAACAGAAGTAGAAAAAGTACTACTAAAATTCATATGAAATCTCAAAAGACTTCAAATAACTAAAGAAATCCCCCAAAAAAGAACAAAGCAGGAGGTCTCAGACTTTCTGATTTCAAGCTATACTGTAAACCTGTAATCTTCAAAACAGTAGTACTGGCATAAAAACAAACAAATAGACTAATGGAACAGAATCAATAGCCCAGAAATAAATCCAAGGAGATAAGATATAGATATAGATAGATAGATAGATAGATAGATATTTGGAGATATATATATCTCCAAGCATATATGCAATATCTGACAAGGGGGCCAAGAATACTGAAAGGAGAAAGACAGTTTCTACAATAAATGATGCTGGGATAATTGGATCTTCACATGTAAAAGAATGAAACTAGACCCCTGTCTTACATTTCTCACAACAATTAATTCAAAATGGCTTAAAGAATTAAATGTAAGAGCCAAAAACATAAAATTCCTAAAAGAAAACATATGAACAAATCTCCTTGATATGGGTCTCGGGTATGTGATATTTTGGATATCACACATAAAGCCCTAGCAACAAAGCCAAAAATAAACAACTAAGGCTATATCAAACTAAAGATTTTGGTACAGCAAAAGAAACGATCAAAAAAGTGAAAAGGCAGGGTGCCTGGGTGGCTCAGTTGGTTAAGCCGCCAACTCTTAATTTCAGCTCAGGTCATGATCTCAGGGTCCTGGGATTGAGCTCCATTTCAGGCTTTGTCAGTGCAAGAGTCTACTTGTCTCTCTCCCTCTGCTCTCCCCCCCACTCACACACTCTCTCTCTCTATTCTTAAATAAATAAAACCTTTTTAAAAAAAGTTAAAAGTAACCTACAGAATGAGAAAACCTCATTGAATGAGGCTAGGGGAACTATATACATATATCTGATAAGGGATTAATATGCAAAACATCAAAAAATTCATAAAACTCAACAGCAAAAACAAATAACCAAATTTTAAAAATGGGCAAAGGACCTAAATAGACATTTCTCCAAGGAATATAGTTATATAAAAGGCCCATAGGTACATGAAAAGATGTTCGACATCACTAGTCATTGGGAAGATGCAAATTGAAAACACAATGAAAGACCACCTCACACCTATTAGAAAGGCTGTTGTCAAAAAGACAAGAGATGACCACCACGGAGATGGATGTGTGCTGTAGGTGGGATTATAAACTGGTTCAGCCGGTGTCAAAAACATTATGGAGAATCCTCAAAAAATTAGAAACAGAGCTACCGTGTCATTCAGCAATTCTTCCTCCGGGACTATACACAAAGATAACCCAAAGATCCCCAAAGATGATAAAAACACTAATTCAAAAAGACATCTGCATTCCCATATGCACAGCAACATATTTACAAGAGTCAAGACATGGAAATGATGTAAGTGCCCACTGATGGATAAATGCATAAAGAAGTTGTGGTATATAGGGGCACCTGGGTGGCTCAGTCAGTTAAGTGACCAACTCTTGATTTCAGGTTAATTCATGATCTCAGGGTTATGAGATTGAGCCCCTGACTGGGCTTCGTGCTAAGCAGGGAGTCTGTATGAATTCTCTCTCTCCCTCTCCCTCTACCCTTTGCCCCCCACTCCCTCTCTGTCTCTGAAATGAATAAATAAATAAATCTTAAAAAAGGAAGCGATTGAGAAATACATATATATATATATATATAAATTGATATTGATATATATTTTATATATGTAGATATATATCAATACATATTGATATATTGGAGGACCAGAGGGAGAGAGACAATTTATACACACACACACACACACACACACACACACACACACACATATATCTCCAGTGTGCATATATGCATCAATGGTATATATATAGTACAATATTATTCAATATTATTCCACCATAGGAAATGAAGAAATCCCACCACTTGCGACAAAATGGATGGATCTCAAGGTCATTATGCTAAGTAAAAGATGTCAGACAGAGAAGGACAAATACTGTATGATCTCACTTATACGTGGAATCTAGAACAAATAAACAAACAACTCATAGAAAAAGAGATCAGACTTGTAGTTACCGGAAACGGAGGGTGGTGGTTGGGGGAATTGGAGGAAGGGAGTCAAAAGGTGCAAGTTTTCAGTTTCAAAATAAATATGTGCTAGGGATATAATGTACAGCACGAGGACTACAGCCAGCACCTCCCAGTGATATATGGGAGGATGAGAGAGTAAATCCTGAGGGTTCTCATCAAGAAGATAATTTCTTCCTTTTATTCTTTTCATCTTTCTTTTCTTTTTATTGTACTTACATGAGAGGACAGATGTTGGTGGAACCTGCTGTGGTTATCATTTCACAATATGCAGAAATCAAGCCATCATGCTGTATGCCTTAAATATACACAGTGATTACTTATGCAGTCAATTATTTCTTAGTGAAACTGGAAGAAGGAAATTTAATTAAAAAAAAAAAAAAGAAAAGAAAAAAGCTGTACCAGAAAGCATGAATGAAATTGTTGTGGTTCTTTATGCAAGAAGAAGTTAGTGTATTAGAGGAGTGAGAAAGGGCTCAGAAATCCCCAGCATCTTCCTGAACCTTCAGAAAGCTTCAGGAAGAACAGGCAGTAGATACAAGCTCAGGGCAGAAAGCGAGACGTGAATGTGTTGGCTCTATTCCAGTTAAAGACTTTGTCAAACTTCATGTCAAACTTCACATGGCAAGGACTGACGCCACAAGTCCCAATGCCCACAGGGGTTATGTCACAAGATTAAGTGGGGCTTGCTCCTGCCAGCCCCACCCCACACTGCAGGCCTGGTGTTGCCAGATGTTCCATTATTTTAAGAAACAATAGAAAGCTGCATTTTTTTGTAAAATATCCTTTCAGAGATGTGTACAACTATTTTTTTTTAATGTTCACATGCCATGTGGTCAAAGACCTGTCTGTAGGTGAAATTCACTCTCAGATTTCTAATTTCTTCTGTCCTCCTCTGTGGTCTCCCTGACTCCCTCTCCATCCAAGTCATCAGACTCAGACTCTAAAAATCTATTCTCTTTCCTTCGTATCATTGCCCTAAACAGGAATCCCCTCATTACCTTTATGATGAGTTCTAAATGTTTCAGCCTTACACTCAGTTTTCTCTGTGTAATTCCCCTAGCCTCATTCCATGAAGTTTTCACCCTGCATTTCCCAATGGGAACCTGGGATCCCAACTGGCAGTTTTGTGCATCACCCCCACCAAGTGAGACCTTTGCATTACTGTATTCTTACCTTCGTTCTTAGTGTTTCCTCTTTTTCCTTCTTATTTCTTTATAATCAGTTCCCTACAGATCACCCAATCCTTCAAGGCCTCACTCACACCCTGGGTTCCCTTTCCTGATTAAGCTCTTTCTCTTCAATAACTCTCAACATAGCTCTACTCAGCCCATATCTCATATAATTTTTGGTGTTTTGTGGCTGTCTCTCCCACTCAACCTGGAGATTTTAACTCAGCACTAAGCAAACCTCTTCTGTAAAGAGCCGAATAGTAAATATTTTCTTTTCCATTTTGTGAGCCACGTGATTTCTGTTGCAATACCCAGTTCTGCTGTTGTGTAGGAAAGCAGCCATAGACAAGATGTACGTAAATGGATGTGACTATGTTCCCATAAAACTTTATTTACAAAAACAGGTAGCTGGCTTTGTCCTGAGGTTCACGGTTTGCCAACCCCTAATCTACCTGGGTAAGGACTGTGTCTTAGTCTTGTTGTTATATAATAGATACTTAATAAATGTTTGTTAAAGAGCTGAATCCTTCAAAACTCAATTCGAGTTTACTTCTTTTAAAATCTTTCCTTGCCACTCAAGGACACAGCAATATTTTTCATTTCTGAACCTCTCAAGTACTTGTTACCCAGATACTTCATGTGACTGTCACGATCGCTGTGTGATAGTCACTTAATGCTGCTATGATGAGTGAGGGTTGATCTATATTATTTCTAGGGTCCTTTGTTCTAAAATTCTGAGTCAATCCATCATCTTGCACTGCCACCTACTTGTGTATTTTTGTCTTTTTTTTCTCCCTCACATAAATTATAAGCTTCTAGAGAATAAGACCTTATCCAATTTTTCTTAGGATTGCTAAAATGCCTAATATGGTGCTCTTGTCACTGTTCATTCATTTATTCATTCAACACATATTTTTAGATCAGTATGGTATGTGGTGCAGACACAAAATTAAGCAGAATGGAAAGAGTCCTTGTTCCCCTCGAAGTCGAAGTCTAGCGAACTAATGATTGTGTGATCAAAATGAAGACAAATGCTCCAAAACAAAGTGCCTGGCTTTTTAACAATATTTCCTAAAGAAACTGAGCAAATCCTGGGGTAGAGGCAGAATGAAGGGCAGGGAAGTCTTCCCCGGGGATGTCATCTTGAGTCAGGACTCGCTTACTCAGACAATATTTAATCAGTGCCTATTATGTGTTAGGCACTATTCGAAGCACTTGGAATACAGTAGTGATCTAAACGGACAGAGGTTCCTGCCTTCTTCGAGCTTGTTTTCTAGTGGGGTCTGAAGAATTAATAAAAATTAGAACGGAAAGAAGGTCTGGAAAATATTCCAGAAGGAAGGAACAGCGCAAACTAAGATTCTGGGTTGGAGGGAACATGGCACATCCCAGAAAGTGCTGGGCAGTGCAGCTATAACTCAGAGAGACTCAGCTCCAGATGGAGACAGAGGCCGGCTGGGGTGAGGTCTCAATCTCACTTGATTCCCCGGGGATAACTGATTTGAGGAGGAACTCTATCCCGGTGGGGAGGCAGGTTGCTATGTCACTGCAGAAATCCAAGCCATAGGAGTGTGGCTGGAGCTAGGCACTGAGTAGCCGTGGCAACGGAGAGAAACCAACTCTGTAGGTATTTAGGAGGCAACTTTAACAAGACTTGGTTGATATTCAATATTTGTTGCAGAAACAAAGAGAGGAAAAGGTGATGAGGAGGAACCGGAAGTTTGTATTGGAAAGAGATGTAGGCACTGAGACCTACTCTTGGCATCCATATCTAAGCCCCTAGGGAGTGTGATAACCGCTGATCTTGATGAGTCTGGAGATTGCACTGAGCACCACCACTTCCGTTAGTGATTATTATTAGTGAGAGTATCACTGAGGCTCTGAGACTGGATAGAGCAAAGTGTTCCCATTGGACGTGAGTCCGAATGTGTGGTTTCAGCACAGCTGCAGCCAGAGTTCATGTTCTTTGAAGAAGACGGTAATCTTAGCAGCTTCTGTGGCTCAAGACAAAGACTGAGGAGCAAGGCTAAGGATGTGGAGGGTGGTTTAGTACCGAAGTCAACACCGGGTGCTTGAATGCCCAAGTCAAGAGTAAAATATAATAGAAAATGACAATGGGACTAGCAAATAAGGGAGCAAGAGGAGTGATATACGGACGCATGTTTCAGAGACATTCAGCTGAAGTACTCCACCAAACCTATATTTGGAAGCTTGGTTTAATGCATAATTCAAAAGCCACCTCAACTCGCTGCAGTTTTAAATGAGATGTTAAAATGGTTGTCCGCTAATAGTGCAGAGTGACTCTTCGTGAGTCATTGCTCCAGCCAGCGTGGAGAGAATTCTGTTTAGTTCTCCGAGAGCTTTCAGTCAATCTGATTGCATCTGACCAGGGAGGCCTTGGTAAAGAGGTCACCTCCACCCTGTACCCTCAGGCACAGTCATGGAGGAAAGCCAAAGAAACTTGAGTGACCAAGGCTCTCGATGGAAGGTCAAGAATCCTTTACTCCTTGCTTCCAAGGCTTCATGTTACTTCATTCTTAGCCAATTATTTTAACCAGTTACTGAGGAGTGCGCATTTACAAAACTGTTAAATGTATTATATCCCCTTGTCTTTCCATGCAAAAAAATACTGAGTGAAAAAAATTCTCTATATAACCTTGAATAGTGATTATTTATGTGTGTGTGTGTGTGTGTGTTTGTGTGTGTGTGTGTATGCGCTATACGTGTCCTTGCAATATTCCTCTGATCACCTTGCACCTCTGGGAAACCTCCATTTTAAAACTCTCTTGAAATAAAGAGGTGACAATAGTTCCACCTGAGACCAGATGTGAAATTCAGATTGAGGCCATTAAGTGTTGTACCTTGACTGCTCTCCAGATCAAAATATCCAAGTATACAGCCATTTCAGAAGATGTTAAGAAATAGATTTCAAGACCCTGGATGATGTTCATGATAAATTATCAAATCATATACTAGATAATAAAAGAAAATGCCCAGTATGATTAAATTTTTAGTCTTCACTGGGGCACCTGGGTGGCTCAGACGGTTAAGTGTCTGCCTTCCGCTCAGGTCATGATCCCAGGGTCCTGGGATCCAGCCCTGTGTTGGGCTCCCTGCTCAGTGCAGAGCCTGCTTCTCCCTCTCCCTCTGCCTGCTGCTCCCCTTGCTTGTGCTCTCTGTCAAATAAATAATCTTTTTAAAACATAAATAAAATTTTAGTCTTCTAAGAGGTATAGAGAAGGGACTGAAGACTATAAAGTAAATTCCTAAAAGGAGTCACTGCTGGGTAGTGAAATTAGTCACGATTTTTATTCTCCTCTTTGGGATTACCAGTATCATGTAAATTTCTGACAATCATGCACTACTTGGGTTATAAAAAACATACATCTTAAGATACAGCATTCAGTATGCATATATATATATATATATATATATATATATATACGCATGGGAGCCTCACCATAATGCCATCCAGAAGGTGAAAAGGGATCATTACAAGGCCAAATTAGTGTAATGACTGAGAACCTTGACTCCAAAATTGGACTGCCTGGCATTGCCACCTTGGGTAATTTAATTAATCTCACAGTGCCTCAGGTGTCCCATTTATAAAACAGAGATCCTAATAGTTACTAACTCTAGAGTCCTTACTCAAATAGATGAAAAATGTGCTTATAAATTCTTTGTATATAGGAAGCTCCTAATAAACATTATTAGTTAACCTCACTAGTACCTAAAGTCATATTCATCTTGCATAGGTGTCAGAAAGGCTCTACACCAGTGTGTTACATTTTTTTGGACAAAAAGTAATTTAAAGAAGGCAGGCTCCAGGGAAGACTGATGCCAAGCACATTGTAAAAGCAGTGGTTTATGGGAACCGTTAGCCAGAAGGACTGACATTCCTTGCCCCTTGCATGCAATTATCTCTAAGCCTTCTTGATACTTTTAAGTAGCTCTGGCTGCCTACAGACTCTTGATCCATCCAGTGTAGAAATTCTAGCATTCGACCCGGAAAACATACCTGTTCCCATGCCTGACTCTTCCCAGTCACTCTACACTGAACTGGAGCCTCTATTTTTGGACTGTCCTTGATGACTTCAAGGACCGTCATTGACAAAAACGAAACCTTATTGGCTCTGTCATTTTGTTGGAATGAAAGAGAGTTTGGGGCAAATCTCTATTTGTGGAAACATAATTTCATGCTTTTTTAGGGCTGTGTTCAAAAACAAATATATGCACTGAAAATTTCCAAAGCACAGTTCGATCATTTCCCCCTTTTGTTATCTGACTGGAAAAGTGTGGGAGGTGCATCCGAGTTGAGCTGGTCCGGCAAATCTTGTCTTTGACCTCCAATGAAATCTACAGCAGTTACTGGCCAGTCTCACTACCAAGGGCCACAGAATCAATAGCTGAACATTGACTGCCTCCAAATATACAGCAATTGGATGGGAACATGATCTTCTGTGTGTTTTCAATGCCAAGGACACACAGGAACTTGTATTTTTCAAGAAATCCTAAAGCATAAACAAGCCAATGAATATGCAGTACTCAACCCACCTCATTCTGACTTAAGCTGAATGGATTTTATTAAGGTGAATTTTATGCGGATTTTGTGCAATAGAGAAAAATATGTCTACTTCTTGACAATGTAATATACTAGACCTGTTCTCTTTTTTGAGATGTCAAATATCTAGTTTATTATAGTGAGAAAGTGACAGTCAATTTAAATCAAAATTTATGGAGAACATTAGGAGCTGGAAGGACTTTGGCTAATCACTGTAATGTCCCCAACAAATGGTAAATGAAAGCATAAGGAAATTGAGTTAACACAAGTTAAAAGTTCACATACTTACGGAATTATATTAGAAGACCTACAACTTAATTAAATTATCTGAAACTGCTCATTTAGCATCTATTGTACTAGTGAACATTTATGCAATTTTACTGTTAGATATATATTAAGTAATAAGTTTGGATTGGGTCAAATTGGGAGAACCCTAATGAGGCAGAACAGGAGAAAGTTTAATCCATCATGAAACATCATTCTGAATCTTTATATTGAATATTATTAGGCAGAGATTTCCCTAGTTAGTTGGTTACTCTCTTATATCTATCATTCTGACATTTTGAATAATTGAAAAATCAAACAAGAATTTCGTACATGAAAAAATATAATCTGATGGCGAAGAAATATGTTATTGATTACCCAATCTTTTATTTTTTTTAAGTCTCGTATTTGCTTTATTAACTATAGAAGTTCAAGAAGTGGTGAATGTGTGCAATTTAAAAATTAAAGACATAGTTAACAGATTTTACACCAACGATAATTTGGTGGGATGCCAAAGACAGAACTTTACCTAGAAAATCACATAATTAATATTTGATCCTCAACTTTGAATTCATTTTAGGGTGGTATATTCTTTTGTTGTTGTTTTTAGAAATATTTCTTGGAGTACAGTTGACATAATGTTTCAGGTGTAGGACATAATGATTCAACAACTCTATATGTTTTGCTAGGCTCATCACAAGTGTAGTCGCCATCTGTCACCATCCAACACTGTTATGATTCTTAAATCCAAGGTACTATGCTGTACAATTGTTACTTTCAAGATACTTCTCATACCCAGTACAGGATATTCAATAAGAGAAGAGATGTGGCATTTCTTTCTTACATGGCTACTAACTTAACTTTGTTGAGAAGAGGAGAAAGCCTTCATTACTGAGGTTTACCACAAATTACATGTGTCTGGCTTTCTCTGAGGAGACTTGCAATAAACCCAGAATGCCAAGGCAGCTGGGAAGCTTGTGTGTAATTGAAGAAACGTGACCTTTAATTCATCTTTCATAAACAATTTCGATGGAGAACCATAATTTTTTTTTTTTGAGTCAGAAAACCTTTGGGGAAATTCTGCCATATTTTTTTTCTTTTCTGATGCAACTCTAGGTAAAGAATAAATTAATTGTCATAATACTTGGTAACATATACATGCACACACTAAGAGATGAATAAGAAAAAAATATGGTCTCCCGCCGACTTGTTTCTAGCTGCTTGCTGGGGGAAAAAAATAAGCTGCCTCCTCTCCACTGCATTTAGAGAATTAATTCTCATATGAAATGAAAGGTCCCGTCCAATCCTATTTCACGGTAGCTTTGAGAGCTTGACTGTACCAAAGCAAAGGGCATTATTTGATTGCTCACTGTTGACATCACTTTACACCAGAAGGTGGCAATTGTTTTAATAATCACACTAACAAATCTGCTTTGCCTTCAGATTAGATTTTTAGAGATCAGATTCATTTGGTTCTTGTCAAGAAGATGCCTTTTAAAAGTAGCGTTCGGTCATAAATTTATTTTTTAGGATCGCGGTTCCGCACCCATTGACGGGCTACAAATATTGTACCTCTTTTAGGGCAATAAAAGCTGCAAAATGTCTGCCCCTCTCCTTATTAAGCCTTGCTTTTTTCACCTGGAACAACTGAAAGAATGCCACTCAAGGTGATCACCCTATGATCAAGTTTAAGTATGGAGTAGCATTAATGGACATGAAGAATGCGTTGTATTTCTCACAAGGAAAACTGGTGAGGAATTTCTTCAGTTGACCATGGTATCTGCAACGTGTAGGATACTAATAAGATTTATGTCAATACACAATGAGAAATCGTTCACATATAAATCACATGGCATTTATGTCTAACTTACCTCTCAAGGTGGCAAAATCCCATAAATTCCTCAATTAAAACTGAGTGGAAGATAAAAAGCCTTCTCAAAGCTCAGCGGTTCACAAAGAGCCCATCAGCCCCTTTCCCGGCAGGACAGAAATGCACAGAAGCATCCAAAATACCAATACACGGTAACTGCCTGAGGATTTATCTCCTAAGACAGTTTTCCAAAATCTGTCATCTGAACACTGCTGTCCACAACGAGGGAGGAAGAGGAAGGAGAAGAGAACCGTAGGCTCTGTGAAACCGCAGCATTCCTTCCAGATGGTCTTTTCCCCCAGCTTAGGTTACCTACATGACAAAAGGAGAGGAGGCCAGGGGTGAGCACTCCTTTTTTGTAAAACTGAGAACTCCAGACATTTGTCATCCAGAAAAAATGCCTGCCTCTCAGCAGGATGGATTTTGTAAAATTTTTCTCACTGCCTTTCTCTAATTGGGCTTCCCTCAACTTTTCACACATCCGTTCCCCCACAAGCCCACAAAAGCCAAAGTTCTCCCACACCTAGTCACCAGTGGCAGGCCCATAAATCACGCGGAACTGCAAAGAATTTTTTTCACATTATGCAATTAACGCCTATAATGTAGAAAAACATTTTATAATATGTAACATATTAAGGCAATAGGAAATAGCATGTCAGATTGCTCATTAGTAAATTCTAATAATGGCTAACATAAAAATGTAACTATCTATTAATATTTTTTCCTCAATTTACGTTTAAGAGAAAAATATTGCAATGTCTTTTAGTATCCGTGCAATAACCACGTAGGAATTTATTATACCAAAATGATCCGGCATGCCTAAACTAGCGTGAGCAATATGAAAATTTAAAGATAGCTGAATGCCCATTCTTTAATTTTACTAAAATAATGAAAAACATATATTATTTGAGCTTACAAAACATGTAAATACTAATTCAGATGAAGCATCCATTTCACACATATATATTGCCTTTTTCTACTTAGTATTAAAAACCATTTCTCTTTTTATGCTTTGTGTGCTTTTATCCCCTAAAAGTAAAAAGAAATAAATATGAACCTTGAAAAATCATCCCCCAACCCTTTCTAACCTCCATCACATTTGGCAAACTTTTCTCTTGAACTTCAAGGAATTACTCTAAATTGAAACATGTGATCCAAATAATAGCTTATAAGTTTGAATAGCATAGCAGCTTCTAAATAGTTGTTCCTCCTTTGAAATGGGTTGGCATTAAAGGCTAAGGTGGCTGAGGGGAGCCTGGCTGGCTCAGTCAGTAGATCACGTGACTTCATCTCTGGGTCCTGAGTTCAAACCCCAAACTGGGTGTAGAGCCTACCTAAAAAAAAAAAAAAAAAGTTAAGGTGATTGGGGGTTTTGTGCATTTGGGGAGAAACAATATAGATGTAAGTATTTAACTATTAAAATGAGACCTTGAGCAAGAATTGTCTTTTGTCTGACTCTGACTCAGTCCTCCCAGAGAAGCCTGTTCTGGAGTCACATACAGACTGTGACACACCCAGACAGGACATCTCCCAGACACCACGTGCATACACACACACTCACACACTCACGCACACACCTCCTCAGGGTCCCAACCCTGCAGGACGCTAGGGAAGATGCCATTATGCAAGGACTAACATTTGCAAATTCTAAAAAATCTCTTAACTTTAAAAAGAAAAGAAGAAGGGGAGAGAAAAATTTTCTACCTTTCATGTCTCTTCTTCCTGGTGCACGAGTCTACCTGTGGCCACAGGCAGTCCTTTAATACTGCACGGGACAACCACAAAGCAGCTCTGGCTGAGGAAGAAAACTGGAAAGATCAGTAGTTGTCTTTCAAATTCATTTCATGTGCTTTTTATAGGATGGCGTTTTGTCTTAGTTTCGGTTGTTAGGTTTTTGTTTTATCTTGGGTTTGGTTGGTTAGTTGGTTTGTTCGTTTGTTTTTTTCTAACATCAGCTAGGTTTGAGTGTACTGTTGAATCAGGAAGATTGAGTGGTGGTTTACAGGTAAGGTTTCAGCAACAAACCGCAGTAGGATTAGGTTATAGTTGTGAAAACCTTCTTACTTTCTTCCTTTGTTTTGGGTCTGAGCATGCTCAGAGATAAAATGGGCCTCTAAATCACAAATTACAGCTCTGGGGAATTTAAGAAACATCTTCGAAATACAAAGACTACTGCCCTGAAAGGCAGAAGGTCTTGGAATTTACCAGCTTGGCCACTTACTCCCTGAGTATTTGTGAACAAGTCATACAACCTCTGTGAGCCTTGGTTCTTTATTTCTAAGAGTATTCTAATATTTTGAGTTCTACCAAAGTGCATTTGGCCCAAGGAAGAAATATAACACAACTCTTTCTCTTTAGCTTGTGTTTCACAAAGAAATTCAGGGCAGAATTGTTAACCTGTCGTAGACAGAGTCATGAATCCTCTCAGTCACTCAAACACATTCCAAATTTCCTCATGTCTACAAGACGTTCATGCTCCTGGGCTATAGGATTGTAGCTCCCATGATTGAATTCAAAGAATACAATGAAACTGTACGGATTTTTAAAAATGCTTATTTTATGCTGATTTATGAAATCAGTTCTGTAAACTAAGTCTGTTTTCATTTAAGGATATTGTGGATCAGTACATGAGGAAATCATTTAAGATTTTAAATAAATACCCTTTGGGGAAAACACACAAAACAATGACTGTCACCTACTCTTAACTGAAAGGAAATTCCTCTTCATTGGATAAAAATGAAGGCCATGACACAATATGTGACCATTTAGTGCTTGGTGCCAATGAATATATGATAAGGAAGTTAAGAACTATTTTTCTTGTATTAAGCTTTTAGGCTATGTTGTGCCAACATGCACTGGTTGAAGAAAAGCATTAATATTAATGAAGGATGGAAGTCTGAGATTTAGTGACTCTCCCTTCCCGACCCCCACCTTACTTCCTTTCATGCTAAATCCATTAGTATAGATGGATTACCATTAATAAACAAGAAGAACAAAATAGCTCTCCATTCAGGGACAATTTTACTTGACCCTTGGTCTACATTGCCCATCCATGGCCACAAGATGTTTGACCTCTTCAATGTCATTTATTTATTGATTTATTTATTCTATGTCCTTTAAGCCAATGTTTCCCTAGGTACCTCGCACTTCTTATGCTTAAAAATGTATTAAAAAGTTAAAATCTCTGAAAGGGAATGTTTCAAAAATAAATTGTGGAAGGAGTCTGCCATTCATCTCTGTAACCCTCGGGAGCCTTATATACAGTTTTGCACAGTAGCTTTTGCACAGTAGGTGCTCCATAAATGCTCACCGAATGGAACTGAACTGAATTGCATTGCCAGATTCTGAACCATTTCATACGATCTTATTATCTTCTTTCTATCCCCCTGTAGTTATGGACACATACCTGAAGATATATGTGTATATACACGATCCTAAAAATAATTTTACACCAGCAAATCAGGACAAAATATATATAGTGTATTTTTCTATAATGGGTTGATGCTGAATACTTTAAACCTGATATTTACAAATGACTTTTGTTATGAATATGAAAATGACCGTAGGGTTTTCTGGATCAGATTTAAGCTAAAACTCTAGCTTATCGTTGGAAGGGAACATGTAGATTGTCTGACTTATCAAGTACCTCAAGGACCACCAAGAGGCAAGAAGGCAGATAAAGGGACATGGGCAGCATTTAAGGCACACTCAGGCTCTGTCTACCACTTCAACAGAGAAAGTTCACTTCATTGCATTTGTTATAGTAAAGCACTGGGCTTTTCTGTAAGAGTGCATTTGAATGTCAACATTCACTGCTTTATAAATATTAAAACCTTTAATATAAAGAGAGGGAGGAGGAGACAGAACACCTCTCACAAACAAGTAAGCTTAAGCACAGAGACTTTAGATGGCTTTGTCAAGGTCCTATCACATAGCTATGGAGTATATGACTCATTACCAGAAATCAAGTCTTTTGGCTCCTGGTCCAGTCATAGCTTACTTAGGAATCAAAAATAAATAAATAAATACATACATAAAAATAAAACATAACAAAAAAACCAAACCAAACCAAAACAAAACAAAAAAAACAGGCAAGAGAAAAATAGACATTCACAGATTAGCCTTGGTTACCCAACATGAGTCTCTACAGCTATGACCACAGGAACTAAAAATCAACTGACAGGGGCGCCTGATGGCTCAGTGGGTTAAGCCTCTGCCTTCAGCTCAGGTCACGATCTCGGGGTCCTGGGATCGAGCCCCGAATCAGGTTCTCTGCTCAGAAGAGAACCTGCTTCCCCGCTCAGCAGAGAACCTGCTTCCCCACCCCTCCTGCCTGCCTCTCTGCCTACTTGTGATCTCTGTCTGTCAAATAAATAAATAAAATTTTTAAAAAATC
The DNA here is from genome assembly GCF_010015895.1 of Lontra canadensis. Taxonomy (NCBI): domain Eukaryota; kingdom Metazoa; phylum Chordata; class Mammalia; order Carnivora; family Mustelidae; genus Lontra; species Lontra canadensis. Next base: position 12,868,843 of record NW_022631033.1, read on the forward strand.
AACTGACAATCAACTAAGACACTCACATTGACCCACATTCCCTGCTAATCACAACAGTGCAAGAGGCTAATGCCTAGTGAGACTTCATTGACTGTTTGAAACCTATGATGCTCTCATACTGCAAAACACAAAATTTTCCTGCTTCTTAACCTAATAGCTACTAAAATATACATATACAATCACTCTGTTACGTCAGGATGCTAGGATATTGGTTTTACTTCATGCCATGGTCTCCAAAATACAAAATTTTGCTTAATTTATAATTATACCCTTCAATTTGATACTACTTATATATGAAGTTTTATTTTCATAAGTCAATATGAAACATTTATTTATCTGGTGTCACACTACTTACTAAGAGTTTTTAGCCAAAGCTACCAAATAGAAACCATATATAGTACTTTTTTTTTAAACATTTTATTTATTTATTTGACAGACATGGATCACAGGTAGGCAGAGAGGCAGGCAGAGAGAGGAAGGGAAGCAGGATCCCCACTGAGCAGAGAGCCCAATGTGGGACTCAATCCCAGGACCCTGGGATCATGACCTGAGCCGAAGGCAGAGGCTTAACCCACTGAGCCACCCAGGCGCCCCTATATAGTACATTTTAAAGCCACATATAATATTAGCTATAAGTACCTTTGAGAAAAAAAGCAGCTTATTACTTCAGAGTACAATTTAATACTTTTAATATGTTATTGTATTTATAAAGGCAATTTTGACTCAGTCTGTCTGATACTGGGTTACAACAAAAAAAGATCATTTTCATTATTAACCAGCTGAGATCTAATTAGTTTAAGATTTTCAGGATCTGAAGAATTATTTATTTGATGATCGAGCTCATGCTTTTAAACTAAGAAATGCTCAGTGATAACAAACTTTAAATTCTTTATATAATATTTAAGGTTAATTCCCTTTTACCTAATGATTGCTCAAGGTGACTGGTCTCTATTTTAAAGACAGTGAAAAAATAATTTTAAATAAAACACTACCCTCATCCCTGGGAATATGTAAGGGTGTGCTTTCGCAATGGACAGCAAAAGCAATAATGTTTAGCAACAGACCACCCCATAGTGGGAACTGCTTTCCAGCCTGCTTTTTGTCAGACCAACAGCTGTTCCATCAGTCAATTAGTGACCAGGGACAAAATGCATTTTTTTAAATCAATTAGCAGCCCCTCCAACTGAATAAAGATCCCTGGGTATGCCTTTCACCAACAAAACAAGAGCTAAGAGTGAATAAAGCTGAGGAGATCATAAATTCTTGGAAGTACAGTCCTAAAACCTGAGAAAGCCATACAGAGGTTGGCAGGTCATACCGTGCCCTTGGCAGGACTCCAATAACTCATCCCAGGCAGACGAGAAATATATGTATTTGTATACACATACACACACATACATACACACACAAATAATATATATACATATGTGTGCATTTATATTTTATGTGTGTGTGCCTTCATTGTGGGAATCAGATCCCCTATTAATTCTAATTAGCTGATTTTATCTGATTTAGCTGATTTCTATTAGCTGATTTTATCAACTTCTTTAAAATAGCATTGCTATCCTAAATCCAATTGTCTTAGCATAATGGTTTGAGTATGTTAAGATGATTTAAGAGTACTGAGTTATAAAATTATAATCTCCCTTTGTAAGAACAGATTTTAGTATTCAGATACCCTCTATAAAAGCTCTCACTAAACACACATCGGTCACCCAAGTATCAGAATGGGGAAAAATGAAGTGCATAAATCCTAGTCAGTGAAAGGCAAGGCATGGAAAGTGTGAAGGACCAGTTTGAGAAAAGCAGCTGGAAAACCAGTAGCTCTTGCAAAACAAGTTCAAATAACCGGTCAAGAGAACAAAGAGTATATTGGGTATTTAGAACTGAAGAAATGCCATACTAGGAATTAGGGGAAGGATGAAAAGAGAAGAAGGGAATACTGGGAGATAACCCGAACAACAGCAACCACTAGAAACAACCATAGTCCCTAGGTCTGGGTTCCTCTGGGCGACAGTAATTGCTCAAAGAAATTTACAGCCCTAAGCTAGGGGACCCAAGAAAAGCAGTGACATTTCTGCAATCTAGCAGCTGAAAGGAGGGGCTCTGCACAGGTGGTGGTCACACCCCTGAGGTAAACGAGTAGAGTGGTGGTTCCACCAGCAAAGAGCAAATGGCTCTGGCAATGATACCTCTGAAGGGCTTGGCATGGCCGATCTGACAGGGCCAAAGAAGCTGGGGGCTGGAGCCTCAGCTTGCTTATTCTACTGGGTTGGTGCTAGCAGGATCTGGAATCAGAGGCCGGTGTTTTGTTTTGTTTTGTTTTGTTTTCTCCTTTCTCCTGCCTTCTAGTTGTCCACCATTTGTGAAACCCTACAGGAAGCCAAGTGCAAGGCATTGTGGGAATTGTAGTTTGTAGACTCCCACACCCGGAGCCACAAAGCAAAAATGCGAAAGGCACTGGAGGCCCGGAGACAAATACCCCGCCGGTAAATACCCAGCATGCATTTGTGATGGAAGCAAGCTGCCCAGTCTTGATTTTGTTCTTTAAAAGACAGGTCGTGGCAGGTTTACAGTTCCACATCAGTCATCTGGCCTGGCAGTGGGCGAATTAAATAGATTACTGCATTTTTTGAACAGGCACAAAACATCAAGAATAAGCTGGCATCTGTGCATTGTGAGAGTTTTTCTGCCCACTGGGTGATTTAGGCAATGACCGTTCCAACTCCCAGGGGTAGAAATGCAATCTTCAGTCAGTACAAAATATTTAGTAATATAATTCACTGCAAGTCAAGGTTAAGGTGGAAGCCCTCTGGGTCTGCATAAAGGCTTTTCAAGTATGTGGGGCACTCCGAAGTCTGGCGGATGATAGGCAAAATTCAAAGTACATGAAGTCCGTCTAGTTAATCCGTGCCTATCCCGAAATCCCCATCCCTTGTCCACTGTGTACCCAGAGGCTGGATCTCTGCCAGATGGCCCAACTTCAGAATTCTCTCTCGTCTCCCCCTTGCCCTCAACTTTTAATGCCACTCTGCGGATAGGAGAGACAAGTTCTCCGAAAACAATTCACTGCACCTGAGGATCTCCCGTAACCATTTCAAAGATCCTTGTGTCTTAAAGTCCGCTAGTTAACTCCGAATCAATCCATATTGTCAGAATTTTAGAAAGGAGGGCGTATTGGAGAGCCATAGAGCCTTCCTCTGGATTTATTGGCGAGTGAGGAGGTTCTTCTCCATTATTGAGTTTGGAAGTTTATTAAAAGCTCTGAGAGAAGGATGGCAGTAGTGGTACAGTTTTCAGTCTGTTTAAATCCACACGTAAAAGCAGGTAGAATAACTAGATAGCAAAACCAAAAATCCCCGGGCATTTACCGCCGAGCTGGCTGATGAGTTATCCCATGCACACCGCAGTACAAGCCGGTGGGGACAAGCCCCCGACAGCCAAAGACCTGCAGCGTCCTAGTCTGCAGAGAAGGCAGCAGAGTGCCCTGACAGGGCAGCATCCGGGGAACCTGAGAACATGGAAACTCCATGATAGCAAATGTGTCAACTTGTACTCACTGGAAAGCATGGCGGACCACTGTGAAAGGAGCAGCTAAAACTGGGAGATTTTAGCATGTTCTGACACCAGGTGACAGGGAGGGGCTCCCATAGACTGCAAGGGGTTGCACTATCTAGTCACTAGGAAGGCTCACCAATGACCCACTGGGGCCCTCTTCCAGTACAAGGCCCCTCCAGGACCAAGTCATCCATCCAGCCAGTAGGCGTTGTGCCAAGGGCTCACTGTCCTTTTAGGGACCCATGGAATGTTTGTATTTCTTTAAGATCAGAAGGGAAAAAAAAATGTGCTTTTAGGTCAAAGAAAATGTCTTAAGATATTTATCTTCATATCAACACAGCTGTAAAATATAATTTTTGGCATTTTTAGTGGAGGAAGGGACCCACTAAGGCCTAGGGCTCACAGAAGGCACAATGCAGCCCTGGTGGCCCCCTTCAGAGTAGAAACACCTATGGTAGGATCCAAGGGGAACAGGAAAGGGACAGAAGGGATGAAGTCAAGGAAATGTCCAGACCCCGGGGCAAGGTGAGAAGAGAGCCAGGACCTCTTAGAAAGCCAGCCACCATACTTTTACAGAAAAGCAACAGAAGAGGGAGCTCTGTGAAATTAGAAAAGCTGCCTTGGATGCAGCCTCCTTCTTGAAGTTCAAGAAAACTAATTTCAGATAGAAATACACGACAGAAATATATCAAGGTTAAATCCCACATAGTGTTATAATGAGAGAGAGAAGAGAACGAGCAGCAGAATAACATCCCAACAGACAAAGGCACACTGGAAGGATGTGTCCTCGAAAACGATCCCAACAGCAAGCTGCTCTTTCAAAATAAGCTAAGAGACATTAAGGAAAGGCTGCAGTATGTGAAGGAACATGACTCAGAACCAGAAAATCTCAGAAAAGAGTTGACAGACTTCAGGCAGGAATGCTAAATTAAAGTGAAAATCATAACAAATGAAGAGTCAACCAAAAGGAACACAAGAGTGTATCAACACAATAGACTGTGTTTCAGGGTAAAACAAAAGGGAAAAGGAGGAATTTTGAAACACCAAAAAGAAATGAAAAGATAGGCAAAAAGGGATTCAGGAGAAGATGATCAATACTGAAGAGAAGAAAAGGAGATCAAGCAAATGGTCAAGAGGAAGTTTCTGAAGAAGCAAACAAGAAAAAAGAATAAATACAGAAAACACTAACCAAGAGCAGTTTCCTAAAATAATAATTTAGAACTGCATCTTGACAATGTCTACTGCATTCCTGAGAATCCAGAATGACCAACATCACCACAGAGTCTAGCAAAATTACTGAACTGTAAATATAAAGAGAAAAATCCTTTGGGCATCTTAGGGAAAAAAAAAATCCTAACTTATAAGGAAAAGAAAATTAGGTTATCATCAGACTTTCAACAGCAATGCTTTATACCAGAAGAAATTAGAGTAGCATATTTAAAATATTCAAGGAAAGAAAGTGTGACCCAAGGATTTGATATCTACCAAAACTGCCTTTCAAGTATGAAGGGCATGGATAACCTGTTATCAACTTGCAAGAACTCAAGGAATATTGTTCCCATGAGCCCTTCCTGAAGAATTGAGTGGAGAGAATGAGCTTATGCCTAGAGAGACATTAACTTAAGGGCTACTGGTAAGCATTAAATATATATTTACCTGGAAAAGTAAGAGGAAATGAGGATTAAAAGGCAGAGAGCATATTGTATAATGGTTATGTGCTCTGACAATGTAGACACGACTATTAAAAAGTGGGGGGAGTATTGGGAGAACATATGCAAAAAAATTTTTGTTTGTTTTTTAATTTTCAGTAATCCCATTAGAGGTGATATATGTGTTGTTATTTTGGGACTGTTGTATATGTGATGAGATAAAAACAGGTGCTTGATTATGGGATTTTCTAATTTTATCATTTCTTCTGTCCTTAAGAAATAAAATTCAAGGTCTTTAAAAAGGGAAATAAGATATCATCAACAGACACCTACAAAAGAAAAGAAGAGACATTGATATAATAAGGAAGCACAAGCTCTGTAATCTCAAGTATGAATTAAGGTATAAATAAGAATTCATAAAATGTTTTATCTTTAAATGTCTATATATGTTTCCTAGTTTTGTGCACGAAAAAGGACTAGAAACAGGGACCAACTCAATAGCAATGAACACCTTGTGGCTTTGAATATCTCTTCTCACTAAAAGAATCTAGAATTTCTGGGACCAATGGCTAGGGAGAAGAAATGTACAAGATAAACCTGGAATATCTTATAATAGGAGACAACCAGAAGCTATCAAAGACTACTATGGTCCTGTCAAAAGGATTCAAGGGCCAGCAAAGAGACCCCACCAGCCAAAGACTGGACAAATTGAACTTCAATAATGATAATCGTTGTGATATATTTAAACTAATATGATTTGTTTAAATTTATGAGTTTGTGATCTTTTTTTTAAAAAAAAAGTGGCTTTCTTCAGAAGATAAGGAATTAACTCATTTATCTTGAAAAATAATATATGAAAGAATCTACTGGGTAGCTAAACAGCAGATGAAGAGAAGTATCTATTTATATAAGTATTCTAACTAATAAATGAAACAAAATGATAGGCTAGCACTATTTTTGCAGCCTTCGTGAATGAATGAGTATATATGGGTATTTGGTATCATTGGCTGCTAAGATCACAAAAAGTGAGAGAACCAGACATTGTGTGCCTCATACGGTCTTGCCAAAAATCATTATGGAAATGATGACTAAACTATAAGGAACACTAGAGTATATAAAGACACCTTTAGTCTTGCCAGAGGGATCGAACCTGGGTCTGATCCAGTCTCTGCATTCAGCTGCCAAATTGTAGGAAATTCAAAAAACAGAGGAACATGTTGAACGCCACCAAGAGTATCAAATCAGCAAAATGCAGACGATGGAAAACTCTACAGGTTAAACAGCCCACGTTTTTCAATAAAGTGTAAGAAAATGAAAGGGAGCTAGGAGAAACCTATAGATTAAAAGTGATTTAAAAGACATATCATTTTCTTTAATGGGGAATTCTAAGCTACAATTTCTAGGAATGCACATGAGCAAGATAAAACTATGAAAAGAAAGCTCCAGGGAGAGATTAGTATTAAAGTCAGGGTAATAGTGACTTATGGTGGAAGAGAGGGTACTATGATTGAAAAGGTTCTCATGGAAGGGTCTTCTAGGGGGCTGTTAGTGTCATTTCTTGACATCGGTGGTGTTCACCTTCAAATGATTTATTGAGTTATGCGTTTGATTTGTGTGTTTTCTGTGTCTCTGTTTCCTTTCATAATGAAAAAATTTAAAACTTAAAAAGTCCTCAGAGCAGCTCTCTGTTTCGCTGTTACTTCTCTTGCTAACACAATTTTAAGTCAACGTCAACAACTCTACCCCTTCCATACCTCCATATGCTCCATTTTCTGAAGTGTTTTTGCCCCTTCCTTATTATATTAGATGATCAATGAATATTAGTCGTGCTCATAGACAGCATGATGGCTTTAGTACTTGTCTGCCCACACACCCCTTCTCAGAGAGCTCTAACCTGGAATGATTTATATGTAGGTCGCTTTGCTTTGTTTCATGGGTCTCTGCTGCCCTGCTCACAGTTGCTAGAAGTAACTCACAGTTGCTAGAAGTTCAACTTACATTTCCCAGGTTCCTAATCATGCAATAGAGCAGTGAAAAACATAGACCAAGGTCTTCCTCTCCTGGGCCTACATTACATAAGTTCATAGGTCGCACCTGTTGGAGAGCCCTGAGAGTCACCACCACCACACCTAATACCTCCTGGGTGTTTACTCTGTGACACCAGCCCACAGAATTAGTGTTAACAGGATCCTCATTTTACATAAGAAAAAAACGAAGCCCAGAAAATTTAAATAACTTGCTTTAGATTGTAGAGCTAAATAAGTGCTAGAATCTGGAATTAAAACTCAAGCAATTCAACATCAGAGCCCAAGACCCTAAACATGATCACTAGTTAAACCAGTGTGTTAAATAGGAATGTGGATTCGAGAAGGATACAGAGCAAGAATAGACAAAGGACAGCCCTCCGGCTGTATCGAGCCACACCATTAGTTTATATTTGGGCCACAAGTTAAGAATGGTTTCTATATAGTTAAATGATTAAAAAGTATATATGAAGGATAATATTTTGTGATATGTTAAACTCACATGCATGAAATTCACATGTCTCTATATAAGTAAAGTTTTATCGGTACACACAGCCTTGCCCATCTGTTGACATGTCATCTGTGGCTTCTTTTGTGCCACCGTGACAGTGGAATGGTTGCAATAGAAACCATGTGGCCCACCAAGTTTAAAATCTATACCTTTTAGCAAAAAAGTTTAGTGGCTCCTGGCCTAGAGGATAGACAGGTGAATTTAAAGAAAAATCCAGAAGCAGTAAGGCAGTGGCATCCTTGAGCGAACAGAAGCTCTGACTTAAAGAGCAGAGCAGAGGCAGGATGGCCTGCCAGCAGGAGGAACAGTGGAAGAGAAAGCAAGAGAAGCTGAGGTTCCATAATTGTAGAGGAGCACACAACACTTCTTACCCTTGTCCCATAAGAGTTACTCTACAGTGGTTGTACAGTAGTTAACCAGGGCAGACAGTTAGTCTTTTGTCTTATTTCTCTTTCCATGTAATAAACTCCAAGTCAACTGGGGATAAGTTAAGAACAGCTCCGTTTCTGGTAACATGGAAAAGTCTAACGTATAACTTGGCTTTAGTTCTCTTCTCTGAGCCTGGATTGCCCTGACTCTTCCACTATGACCACCAATAGTAATGTTTGATTTGAATGCGTGATTGCAGAGGTTGGTAAAATATTCACCAGTTCTCTGAAATTAGGGAGCGTATACCATCTCTTCCTTTCTGTTCCAGTGCTCCCAACCAAGATCTTACAACTTCAGTTTAAATTATCCAAACATGCATTTCTTCAATCAGCTCCCCTACTCCAAATCATCGATGACTATATCCACTGCTTATAGAGTGAAGCCCAAAGTCTGGGCCCTTTTCCATAGAATGCTGCCCTCCCACCATCTGACCTTAACCCAACCCTCCGGACCTTTGTTATGGGAGCCATACATCAACCAGAATAGTTAAGACTGCCATGGGTAGAATCTGGCAGTTGGGGTTGGGTTCACAGATGTACCCTTATACACTGTGACCCAAAGGAAAACTCAAAAGTAGAAGCAACTTGGCAGGTATATCCAGAGCTCAACTCTAAGGCCCAAGCATTCCTGGGTTGGGGAGCTAGTTCTCACAGAGTCTGAGCAGAGGCTAAAAGTGCCTTGGGGTCCAGGCACCCTAGTACAGCACCATACACTCAGGAACAATATCTGACACTCAACAAGGTGGGTATGAACTAAGTGACTATAACCGTCAGTGGGACATAGCGGTGCAGGTGCCCAAGACTTTAAAATCTAGGGAGTGGGCTACGGAAGGAAACCTTGAACTTTCAGCTAGAGAGCATGGGGGCTCTAGAGTTCATTAAAATAGAAGTCGTAAATAATAATATACATAATAGTCATAATAGTATTTAATGAATAAATTTTAAAATAGAAGAGTCATAGCCTGTTGGTGCTCTGGAGAGGTGAAACCAGTTTTGACTGTGGCAATAAGACCACTTGTATTGGGAGTGGTTCTCCTGTGTGTCCTCGTGAGATCGGAAACTCCATGAGAACGATGCAATTGATTTGCTAGACTTGTTTGATTGATCCATCCAACAGTCAATCACCACCACCGATTAGGAGACAAAAATTGCTATCTGAGTGTTTGGAATGACTCGCCTAACATCACGGCCAAGACTCACAATGCCTTTTTAGGAATTTCATCTCATTTTAGCAAATGATACAGGGGAGATCCTTCCTAGAAATTCCTCAGAGTGAGCTAAAATTGTGTCAGAATCACATGTATGTGGTGAATCAATTCTGGGATCCTCCCTCATGCTGTACTGTCTGGAGTCTAAGACCAAGTAGGAAGAGAGTTAAGAGCACAGGCTTGGGTATCAGACTGTCCAGGTTGGGCCTGCCTCGGCCTCTCAGAATTTGTTTGACCTTGGCCAGTTTCTTAGCCTCTGTAAACTGCAAGTCCTGTTATCTGTAAACTGCGATCAGAACTGTGCTTATCTTCGAGGGTTAGTGGGAGGGTTAACTGAGATAAGCTACACCAAGTCCTTTGGAGAACATCTCCCACTCAGTAAGTGCTCAATAAATGTTCCCTATCCTCTCAGGGACATTATCTTTTACCCCAGAAAAACCATATTGGGAGTGGCCATTTAAGGAGACAGTGTTAAAGTGGTATTAGCTTTATGAAAAATTATGACTTTGGGTTTTTTTTTTCAGTTAAAAATAAGGAATTTCCAAAAGAAACCTCCTTTTACAAGTCTAAAAGTTGACATACTTCAAAAACATATTTCACAAGAGACGAGAGGCTAACATAGGATTAGACTCGACTGATGATATTTGTAAAATTTTTATAAATACATATATTAGTCTGAACAATTTGTAAGAAGTAGGCTCACCATCTCAAAAGTCCCTGGTCATATAAATTTGCCTAGTGAGTTCATTCCAGAGAATTAAAATGTAAACCCAAGTAAGACACACATTTAATATTGCCCGAGGCATTGGATAAATATTTTAGATACTAAAATCTGGTAAGAATAAAGGCAGAATCAATTTTTCTTACGTTTGACCTGTAAGATCATAATTAAGCATAAAAAAATTGTACATTTATCTGACAGCATTAGTTTTGAATTCAATCACCCCGATAATGAAATTTCTTAACTCAAACTTATAAATTACAATGAGAGATGAAATAGAATGGAACACCAGTGAACACACAACTCTGGGCTCACTTACATCTTCACTATTAGACAAAACTCAACTCTCAAAGACCTGCCATCCAAGGCTACCCATCACTTATCACATTCTTCCAGGAGGGCCTTTTTTCTGCTGACAGCAAAGCCAAAAGAAAGGAATCCCCTCAATCAACTTCAGAAAAACTCCCCCCTTTGAAATCAAAGCCTGACTGTTAAGGCTCTTTTTAAATGATTATGGCTGTCCCATTATAATAATGGTTATAAGAATACTGAGTGACAAATAATACGTGATATCCAAATGACCCCTTTCAAGTTTTCTGTAATGTCACTCATAAAATTAAGATGAGCTCTGTCTTTCCCAGAGTGACACAGATATGAAAAGGACCTTTATGGCGGCAGGCGTCCTTTCTGTTTGCAGACACTGCACTCTGCATTCTTCTGGAGTCAGATTCCCGGTTTTGAAAATACATCAGGGCTGTCTCACCTGACGCCTGTAGGAGGATGGGAAAATGTCACTGCCTCCCTTTGGCACCAGCCCAGGCTTGCACTGGTGAAGTGCTGGTAAATATTTAATAACCAGTGGGGTTGGGCCTGACTGTGTACAATTTGCCCATTTGTATGGTGTTAATATTCCCACCATGACCACCGTCAACCTTCCATGTGATGTCACTGAACAGGAGATTGGGGAAAGATACGCATCATATGCAAAAGATACACACGCACAATGGGCTCCCAAACATGTCGTGAGCCAGTGCCTGCATGTTCCTGGCTGGAACCCCGATTCTTTCCTGAACCAGTGTGTTCCGGTGGGAAACCAGAAACCCCAGTGAAACCAGGTGTTTATGATTCAGTCTGATCCCTGGAAGCAGGGTCCAGCTCCTTCTATTTTTGCTTAGTGAGTATCTCCCCACTACATGGAGGTCACTGCTTTCCTGGTACCTAGAAAGTGACTGTCCCCCTTTTCTTTGAAAAGCCAGAGTGCAGAGAAAGGAATGAACTCTTTCCTGGAGCCTTTCTACTGGATCACCCAGGGTCATCACTTTTAGCTCTTCTTTTATATGTTGGATTATTTGTTTTACAAGCAGTGACATGACCCAGGAAACTAAACAGGTGAAGATGCTGGGAGTCCCTCTTCCCAGGATTTTCTGGCATCTTCATTGGAGTGGGTCAGGTTAGTTTCTTCTAAGGTTGGGTCCTCACTCTCTAGAACAGTGGCACTCAGCTGCAGAGATACCTGGAAAACTTGCTGATAATGCAGATCCCCAACCAACCCCCTTCTGATTCCGGAGGTTTAAGTAGCAACAGGAAGCTGCATTTTAGACAGTCGTCCCAGGGACTTCTGATCCTGGGCGTTGAATCTGGGCCCACTGGGAAGAGTTTTGATCAATGAGGAAGTTTAAAAGGAACACTGAACACAAGACTACCCTCACTTCTGACACCAATTATCTGTTCAGGGGGTTCCCAAAACCACTGTCACTTTTGATAATTCCCTAGAAGGACTCACAGAACTCACTGGAAACTTTTATACTTGAACAGTAGCAAAAACCCAGTTATGGTTTGCTACAGAGGAAGGATAGTGAGATCAAAATCAGCCAAAGAGTGCATAGGGCAGAGGCTGAGGAAGTACCAAGCAAGGTGCTTTCACGGTCCTCTCCATAGAGTCAGGATTCCCCAGGATTGACATGTGACAGTTCACATGGGTCCTGCCAACCAAGGTAGGTCACCCAAGCCTCATTGTTCAAAGTTTGTATTGGAGCTCGGTTATGTAGGTAATATCGATTACCCCACATGGTTGATCCCAGTCTCCAAGTATACTGACCCAAAACTCTTACGTTAAGTCACCTAGGTGGTCTTTCTGGTTGCCCTAAGGTGTAGTCAGCTCCCAGCTAAATCGGATTGTTACTATCTGCCAGCCCAAGGTCCCCAGGCAAACAAAGATCACCTTCAGGCCAAAAGACAGACTTCGTCTAGGACAAGGCTATACTCTTTACTGCATACTCCTCACCTCCTTTGCAAAACACCCTCAAACAGTAACTGCCACCTTCCCTCCAGAGTTAGACTTTTTTGACTTTGGAAAAACTCTTTGGCTCTCTGAAATAAAGTTCCTGTAGTTGAACCTTTCACTTGAGGTCACTGAGAGGTTTGCTAGGATTTTGTTTCTTCTGTGTGGTGCCAACCCACCAGGCAAGACCTAAAATAGGTTTTTTAGAGTTTTCAGGACTAGTTAATAAAAATATCCAATATCAGAGCCAGATCTCCGCATGTTTGATGCTTGGCACTTAATAAGGTCTTTGTAAAAGTTTGCTGTTGGTAGTATCAGCTGTGGGAAACTGCCAGAGTTGGCTTACTGTGCGCAGGGAGAAAACCAGAACCGTCGTCCAGATCATGGGGCCAGCAAGGGTGAGGCAACATCCCAGGATGAAGACAGAGTCGGTCCAAGGACCCTGCTACAATGTAGCCACAGGGGTTAAGCTGAGGCTTGCTGGTGCAGAGCAGGGACTCAAACCACACTTCTCAGCTCACCCCAATCTTTTGACCCTCTCTGTCTAGTTTGTAGTCATCTGAAATACATTCTACTTGTAAGGACCTTTCCTTACTGAACAAGAAATAGAAATATTGTCCTTTTGGAGTCACACAGATTGTTATTCCAATAAAGGATAAGCCCATCTGAGAAGTCAGTGAAATCACAACCTTAGCTTTTCTTTTCTTTTCTTTTCTTTTCTTTTCTTTTCTTTTCTTTTCTTTCTTTCTTCTTCTTTTTTTTTTTTTCCTCTTTCTATTAATGACATTTTCTGAGTGAGTTGAAGAAAATCTGATAGGAAGTTTCTTGATTTACTGAGTAGGCTTAGATATTCTCCTTATGATGCTTAATTTCAAGATCAGGTTCAGGGAGAATCACAGTATATAACTAAAGGACTTGTTTCCAAATAGTTGTGCAGCCCTTAGAATAATCCAATCGTTACTTTACCCATTTTTTAGATAGGTAAGTGCATCGCAAGGAAATGCTTAGCATTTTCAAGGAGCATAAATCAAACTTATTGAAGTCACTTTGCATTTATTTTGACATTTTCTGTACTTTATCACCATCAGAGAAGCACCTCCTATATAGTACGAGGAAAACAAGTGACCTAGCTTCTGACTCCGTGCATTAACCCCTCCAATCGCTTGACTCTCTTGAGGCCAGGAGCTGAGAGAAAAGCTTCTGGTCTCAGCACTGCAGAGCTGCCATGGGCCCCCTCCACCTTCCACCTCTCACTCCTAACCCACAGGCTGGTCAGAAGTTACAGGAAAGTTTTTACCTGCTGCAAAGATGTCTACGGTTGTGGCGACTCACATTTAGAATCTTTAACACACCTCTCTTATGAAGCTTTTATGGTAAGACTCTCATGAGGGAATGGGAGATAGAGGGAATTTGTCCTTTGTTTCATGGACGCTTTTAGGCCAGAGCAACTGAATCGGGATTGCTGTTGCCTCTATCAGAAGGTAGAATCGAGAAATATAAGCTGGTCTTGTGATTCATCCAAACACGGGTACTTGCAAGGTAATGCAATTCACTCATTCTACAAAAACGCATTAAGCATTTCACCAGTGTAGGCATTTTGCTCAGTCCTGGGTATGAAATGGGTAAGACCGATGCCCTCCCTTCCAAGAGCTTGTAGGCTAATATAGGGAGGGATGGGTAGACCAGAGACCAGAATTCCAAATATGTTGGCCAATTGCTATTCAAAAGGGATTAAAGAGAAAACTAAGAGGTTGTGGTATGGAAATTAGAACTACTAGTATGACTCAAAGTATAACCTCTGAAGTCTTTATGTGTTTTTTATTAAACAACCTAGGAACATCGTTATTAATCATTTTAACTAAGGAATATTCTTACTTTATTTTCATATTAGCATCATGAAATAAAGAATTTATCACCAAAGAAGCATATTAGTAGTTATATATATATTTTTTTAAAGATTTTATTTATTTATTTGAAAGCGAGACAGAGAGAGCATGAGCGAGGAGAAGGTCAGAGGGAGAAGAGACTCCCCGTGGAGCTGGGAGCCTGATGTGGGACTCGATCCCGGGACCCCGGGATCATGACCTGAGCTGAAGGCAGTTGTCCAACCAACTGAGCCACCCAGGCGTCCCTTAGTAGTTATATTTAATTCACCTTATTATACTTAAAGTATTTATTGCCTACTAAGATTTCTCGTAGTAATATTTCATTAACATGCCTGTCTTAGTAGCTTTAGAATCTGAAGTTAATTGATACGTTAGGCCCCAATATATTGGACCCCAGCCTATTAGGCCCAGTTCTACAAGATACCCATTTAGTAAATGGAATATCGAATGATTTTACCAATATTTTGACAAGGAAGCGTTTCATATCAGATTGTTGCAAATATAGTGATTATGCTATAATTTATGTGGCATCAGTGAGGTTTGGACAATGTAGACAAATAAGTACTAATACATTCTTACCACAACAGGAAAAAACATATTAAACCTATCATATGGTTTCACTAATTCACTAAGAAACAGCATGGAGGGCATTAGGAGGAGGAAGGGAAAACAGAAGAGGGGGAAGTCAGAGGGGGAGATGAACCATGAGAGACTATGGACTCTGGGAAACAAACTGAGGGTTTTAGAGGGGTGGAGGGTTGGGTAAGCCCGGTGATAGGTATTAAGGAGGGCACGGATTGCATGGAACCCTCAGTGTTATATGCAAACAATGAATCCTGGAACACGACATCAAGAAACTTATGGTGTACCTTATGGTGACTAACATAACATAAAAAAAAAAATACTAAACTTAACCTTACACACTATAAAAGCAACTGTAATTAATTAGAATTTTAGGGGAAAGAACTGATAAGGAAATCAGTGCATTTCAGCATATAGACAAGGTGAAAAGGGATACACTGTTGCTTCCCTGGTGTGTCTCCAGTAATGTAGCCTAGCACAGGTCCACATCTGCTCCTCTCAGATGCTTGGTTATGTGACAGAAAGTCAGGACACGATACTGAGGTCGGATTTTCTCTCTCCCCGCCCTTGTCCTCAAGACCTTGTTACAGAAAGTGCCCTATACGATGTGTTGATGATTTACAAAGGAAGCCAAATTACAATTAATAACCTTTTCCCCTCAAATAACATAAGTAGGTGAGGCTTGGAACTCACTGTAACTACATCTTCAAGAATAGGAGTTAGCAAACTATCACCCAGAGACCAAATCCAGTGTGCCACCTGTTCTTGTAAAGTCCTTGGGAGAAGAATAGATTTTACATTTTGGAATGGTGGAGATTAAAAAAAAAAAAAACAGGAAAGAAAGAAAGAAAAAGAAAATAAACAATATTTTATGACATGTAAAAATTATCTGAAATTCAATTTTTGGTAACCATGAGTATAATTTTGTTGGAATACAACTATGTTCCCTCATTTATATGTTATCTAGGATGGTTCTCAATTTCTGATGGCAGAATTGACTAGTCACTGTAGAGATCCCATAGCCTGCAAAGACAAAAGTGATTTACTATCTGGCCCTTTATAGAAAAAGTTCGCTTGGGCGCCTGGGTGGCTCAGTGGGTTAAGCCACTGCCTTCGGCTCAGGTCATGATCTCAGGGTCCTGGGATCGAGTCCCGCATGGGGCTCTCTGCTCAGCAGGGAGCCTGCTTCCCTCTGTCTGTCTCTCCCTCTGCCTGCCTCTCTGCCTACTTGTGATCTCTCTCTGTCAAATAAATAAATAAAATCTTAAAAAAAAAAAGAAAAAGAAAAAGTTCGCTGATCTCTGTTCAAGAAGACATAATTTGAGCAGCTCTTCTAGGATCTAGAAAGCCTAATCCAGAATTAAAGAATGGGGCTTTCAATTTTGGCAGGGGGATTAATGGTGATAAGAAAAATCTTCCCATATGTGATGTTAGTATGACGCCTAATGTACTTTGAAACGAAAATAGTGGAATTTGCTAAAGATGTGAAAAGATTGGACAGACACCAGCAATTTGGCCTAATTTAGATTTGGGTTTGCCTGAAGAGACAGGGCTAAATCCAAGGACCGAACAGATGATCCAAACTAGAGCAACGCTAAGACCACTCTAACTTATTTAGAGGAAGCAATTCAGACTATGATTTTTGTGAAAACCTACACTTTCTGGGCTCTTTAACCAACGAAGAAATGAAAGTGATATTGTTAGCATATTGCATTCTTCTATATAATTTTTTGTAGGCATTCTCAACTTCTTGTGATCTAATGTACGTCAACCAATAATGGAATGCAAAAGGTTATGTACAATTTTCCTCATAGTTTCATAGGAAAATTATATAGATATTCATTGAAATTTTTGGAATAAAAGAACCCTATATTTACAAGTTTTCTTTCTTTCTTTCTTTCTTTCTTTCTTTCTTTCTTTCTTTCTTTCTTTAATTAGCATTCTTCCAGAGCCAATTTAGTCTGACAGGTAAATCAGCATTTAGGGATTTTTATCATTCAGGCCATAATGCCAGCTTCTCTTTGTATACTCTGTAGTGCTCAGCTCCCAGAAGCAATAAACCATAATGGTCTCACTCACCAAGGCCTTTTAATTCATGGATCATAGACGTGATAAATCATAAGAACTCCTCTGGTGCCTTTTCGTCTAGAATGGCCAGATTCTTGAAAGCAAACTGCAGAACACCTTTTTAAATGGCATCCACTCAATTGAATAAGGATGTTCATGTTCAAGAACGGAGAGAAAGTGTTTACAGACATCTGTGTGATAGAAAGATAATATGTTTTGAGACAAATGTTGACCCCCCAAATAGCTATGCTTCTATGGATATATGACAAAGAAGCTTTTTCGTAACGTGTCTTTGGGATTCTGCTACCGTTCCCTAAAGCCAGTTTCCCTATTTCAAGGAGGCTGCAATGGATTTGTTCTCTTTTCTTAATGGAAAGTCTTCTATCTGTTTTCAACAGTGAGATATAATTGACGTATAACGTTGTGTAATTTTAAGGTGCATAGTGTGATTTGATATACATAAATATTACAAAATGATGACCACAGTGAGATTAATTGACACATCCATGACCTCCCATAGCAATACTTCTTTTGTGCAGGGAGAACTTTGTTTGCTTAGCAACTTTCAAGTATGTACTATTTGTAACTATAATTACTACGATATACCTTGTATCTCTAGAACTTACTCAACTTATACCTAGACGTTTGTGTCCTTAGATCATCGTCATTCATTTCCCCTCGACCCCCAACCATTGCACCTGGAAACCACTAATCTACTCTCTGTTTCTATGAGTTTAGTTTTTTTAAGATTTCACATTTAAGTGAGATGATACGGATTTGAATTTCTCTGTCTGACTTAATTCACTTGGCCTAATGCCCACAAAGTCCATCCCTGTTTTTGCAAATAGCAAGATTTCCTTCTTTTCTATGGCTAAACGATAATCATATTCATATATATACACACTATAGTTTACTCACCTTTTCATCCATCAGCAGGCAAAGGTTGCTTCCATATCTTGCTACTATAAATAATGCTACAGTGAACATGGGGATGTAGATATCTCCTCCCATTCTGTAGGTTACTCTGTTGTGGTGGTGCTTGTTGATTATTTCTTGAGCTGTGGATAAGTTTGCAGTTAGAGGTATGTAGTTCCACTTACTTATTTTTGTTTTGGTTACTTGCCCTTCTGATATTGTATCTAAAAATCTTTGCCAAGACCAATGTCAAGGACCTTTTTTCCCTAAGTTTTTTTTTCCCGTATCATTTTTCTCCATGTGCATTTCTAGCCTTGAGACACCATTTAAGAAGAACTATCTTTCCCCACTGAGGATTCTTGGCTTCCTTGTCAATTATTGGTTGACCGGATGCCTGGGTGTCTCAGTGGGTTAAGCCTCTGCCTTCGGCTCAGGTCATGGTCTTGGGTTCCTGGGATCGAGACCCCCATTGGGCTCTCTGCTCAGCAGGGAGCCTTCTCCTTCTCTCTCTGCCTGCCTCTCTGCCTACTTGTGATGTCTCTCTCTCTCTGTCAAATAAATAAATAAAAATTATTAGTTGACCGTATACATTTGGGTTTATTTCTGGGCTCCTGACCCTGTTTCATTGGCCTATTTATCTGTTTTATGCCAGCACTTTACTATTTTGTTCACTACAACTTTGCATTATAGTTTGAAATCAGGAAGTGTGTGATGCTTCTAACTTTGTTTTTCATTTTCAAGACTGATTTGGCTATCCAGGGTCTTTTGTGGTTCCATATAAACTTGAGGATTTTTTTTTATTTCTGTAAGAAATGCCTTCAGAATTTTCATAGGGCTTACATTGAATCTACAGGTGGCTTTGAATAGCATGGATATTTTAAAAATATTAATTCTTCCAACCCATGAACATGGGATATATTTCCATTTATTTGCATCTTCTTCAATTTCTTTCACCCATGTCATCATATTTAGTGTACAAAATTTCGCCTTCTTGATTAAGTTTATTCACAAGTATTTTACTATTTTTGATGCTATTGTGAATGTATTTTTTTTTCAGATAGTATGTTGTTAGTACATAGAAGTGCAACTAATCTTTGTACATTAATTTTGTATCAGGCAACTTCAGTGAATTGGCTTACGAATTCTAACACTTTTTTGGCATCTTTAAGGTTTCCTATGTATAAAATCAGGTCATCTGCAAACAGAGACTACTATATTCCTTCCTTTCCAATCTGGATGCTTTATGTCTTTTTGTTCACTGATTTTATTGACTAACTACAACTTCCAGTGCTATGTTGAGTTGGATAGGAATGGTAAGAGTGAACATGCTTAGTTTCCACCCCCCCCAATCTTAGGGGACCATTGAGTGTGATTTAGCTGTGGGCTGGTCATATATGGCTTATGTTATGTTCAGGTGCATTTGAGAGTTTTTATCAATTTGTTGAGAGTTTTTATCATGAAATAATGTTGAATTTTGTCCAATGTTTCTGTGCATCTATTGAGATGGTCATATAGTTCTCATCTTTCATCCTGTTCATGTGACATATTGTATTTTTTGATTTGTGTGTGTTGAACCATCCTTGTATCTCAGGTGTATGATCATGGTGTGTGGTTCTTTTAATGGGTTGTTGAATTCGGAAGCATTTTGTTGAGAATTTTTGCATCTATATTCATCAGGGCCTATAGTTTTCTTTACTTATAGTGTCCCTATCTGACTCTGGTATTAAGATAATGGTGACTTTATAGAATGAGTTTGGGAGAGTCCCTGATAGAAGATATCTTGGCAGAACTCAAGATAGGTCAGAAGATCCAAGTTCACTTTGGTGTAACAGAAAGCTTCAAGAAGGTATAGTAATAGAGGAAAGACCAATTAACATTCTGTGTAAATAGAATCAACATTTAATTCATCTTGTGTCCCAGACCATATAGACCTTAGGCTGAATAAAAAATAACATAGTTTCTCAGTTCTAAAAGTTCTGTCTATAAAGCTAGAAAATTCTATCCATGATATACAATGCCATACCTCTTTTTCTTTCTTCCAGTTTACATCAATAAAATGACTACATTTTTCTCCTTTCTTTTAAATATTTGACTTTCTATTGACATGAGCCCTGATAGAGTTCGAATTCCCTACACAGGAGAGCTGCCTTGCACTCTCTTTGGGAGAGTTTCTTAAAGTACATTCACAGACTTAGCCTCCCCCTTCCCCAACTTGATCACCTGATGGAAAACACAGTTTTGCACATAGTACTCATCTGACTAGGTTCTTCAGATGAATAATAATCTTTTAAAAATTCACCATCACTAACAGTGCTTTAAAATATTCTGACCGTTTGTAGCATCAAAGTTAATGCTAGTTTATAGGATTTCATTGGATCTTCACAAAGAAAATAATCAATGACTATTGACATCCCACAGCACAACAGGTATTAAATAATAGTGTACTTTTCTATGTGTCTGAAAGGATTTTATCTTACTCTTTATTTAAAGAAAATTTTTGAGAGGGGGAAGCTAGTTCTGGTTCCCATTTTCCTCAGTGTTCAGTAATTATCAAACATAAAAACTGCATACAAATTTAAGCATATCTGTTTTACACAATTCTTTCATTTTTGCTTTTATGTTAATCACCATCCCAGAATCTCCACTGAGTGATGTTTTTTAGGATTAGCTATTAAGACCTTGGAGTTTCAGCTCGATATTGATTCCTCGTTGGATAAATGCTGTTCACACTTAGTAAATAGGCCAATATTATTGCTAGTTAAGGAAGGGCTTGAAAGCCTGTTCTAATACTTACAGTCTGGATGACATGTTTGTAAGACTTTGTTAATTCTATTTTAACAATGTTATTAAATAGAGAATTGCTTGTCTTCTTCATCTGCAGATCAAAAAATATATAATGATATTCACGTTCTAAAATTTAACTCTTGTGCTCAAGGTTAAGGCACATCTATGCTTATCTTATAAGAAGCTGGCTTTTAAGATGATTTTATGATTTGCAAAATAGTTGGCAGAGTTTAATAAAGAACAGTCAACTTTTATCTAGAAGTGACCCATACTTCCAGAGACAGTATTTGAAAAATCATCCCACTTTGTTTTCTTTGATAAATCATTAGAGATTTCATTTGTTATCTTCATTTTAGGAAAGGATTTAAGATCATCTTGTACTTTGCTTCTTTTTTCTCTCTTGGGTTGTTTTCCTTAAGGTCATTCTACAATTAAGATGAGTCTACAAAGAAGGGGAAAGGGAAGTATTGCTGTCTTGTAAAGAACTCATAGAGAAGAGATTTGAAAGTTGTGTTTTGGGACTAAGAATAGACTCCATCCGTTCATTCTGTCCTTACTCTCTATTACCAGAGATAATTGAGAGTTGACTGGACTTAAATGAATAATGAATATACACCGAGGCATCTTTTAATATATAAATAAGAATATTAGATTACTTTCAAAGAAGTAAAATCTTATTAAATTTGTATTTTCTTAAATATAAGCCCACCATGTTGGCAAAATTAGTCTGAGACAAGTCAAACATCAAATAAATATTACAAATAAAATAAAATGTGTGTATGTGTATATGTGTGTGTACACATGCGTGTGTAGAAGAGGAAGGAGACATAGAGGGATAGATGGTGAAGGAAAAGGGGAGAATGAGTGAAAGCTAAATTTTTGCACTCTGAAGACATCAAGAAGTGATTCACTCTGACAACTTTTAACTATTTTGATGGGGATTTCTCTAAATGAACTGTTTCCAAATTTCCTAACCAGAATATGCTGAGATGTATACATAATGTACCCTTTTCTTGGGAATGCAGTGCCATCATTATAACTATTGCACAATGGTGCTCTTGTGAGATACTAAAGAATGTCCAGATAGTTGCCTTTTATGTTACCTAAAGTCAGACAACCAGCTTTTTTGAAGAACTGTCTCCTTTTAATATTGTTTTTGATCAGTGTTTTTCTTTTCAATGCCTATAAGTAGACTCTAACTTTCTGTATCTAAACCACTACAGCTTTCAAACCTGAGATGATTCAAAATATATGCAAAGTTAAAGCAGTTACTGAGAAAGAACTTTAAAAGTTCTGAGTGGAATGCATAAAATTTAGCCTGGGAACTTTTGAACCAGTTAAGACAATTCCTTCTCCTCCCTTCCCCCACTCTTTCCTTTCTTTTCCCCTTGATCATAGTGCAAATTGCCATACCATTGAATTCCATATATGAGATTCAGTGTAAATTTGGGGTGGGATTGAGAAAGGGAAAATTGCAATAAGGCGACACTAAAGATTGCTTATGTGATATAGGTATATATAAAATAAGTGATTCTTGGTAAGAAATATACACCTCTAAATAAATGTAATAAATAAATAAATAAATAATAAAAAATAAATAGATAATAAATAATAAAATAAAAACTAACTAAATAAAAGTATATAATTGATGCATAAATAATATACATTCTTATTAAGTAAAATTAGTCTTAATGAGAATGAGAATAAATGAAAGCTCCTGTTGCTCCACATCCTCACCAACATTTGGTATTGTCAGTGTTTTGGATTTTACCATTCTCATAGGTAAGTAGTGGTATATCACTATTGTTTTAATGAGCGATTTTCTTTTCTTTCTTTTTTTTTTTAAGATTTACTTATTTATTTGAGAAACAGTGTGGGTGAGCAAGTGGGGAGAGAAGGAAGGAAAGGGAGAGGGATAAGCAGCCTCTCCACTGAGCATGGAGATCATGACCTAAGCCTAAATCAAGGGTTAGTCACTCAACCTACTGAGCCACCCAGATGCCCCTGAAATTCTCTAAAGATAAATGATGTGGAACATTGTTTCATATGTTTACTTGTCATCTGTACATCTTCTTTCTTGAGGTGTCTGTTCAGGTTTTTTGCCCAGTTTTGAATTTGGTTATTCTCTTATTGTTGAGTTTTAAGAGTTCTTCCTATATTTTGGATAACAGTCTTTTATCAGACTTGTCTTTTGCAAATATTTTCTCCCAGTCTGTGGCTAGACTCCTCACTTACTTGATGTACAGAGTACAGGTTCCCCCCACCCCCCGCAACAGAGCACAAGTTTTTTTTTTTCCCTCATTTTAATGAAGTTTGGCTTACTAATTATTTTATTTATGGACCATGTTTTTGGTGTTATATCTAAAAAGTCACCATTTTTATATGCAAGGTCATTTGGGTTTCTACCATGTTATCTCTTGTACTTACTTCTGTACAAACTTCTGTAATTCTGTGTTTTACATTTAGGTCTATATCCATTTTGAGTCAATTTTTGTGAAAGATGTAGGACTGTATCTAGATTAATCTTTTTGCATGCAGATGTTTAGTTATCCAAGCACCATTTGGTGAAAAAACTATCTTTGCTCCATTTTACTGCTTTTGTTCCTTTGTTGAAGACCAGATAATTATATTTACATGGATTTCTGAACTTTGTATTCTGTTCCCATTGATCTATTTCTCCATTTTAAGACCACACTGTCTTGATTACTATTGCTTTATAATAAATCTTGAAGTTGGGTAGGGTCAGTCCTCCAAGTGTGTTTCTTCTCCTTCAAATATTGTGTTGATTATTCTAGGTCTTTTGTCTTTCCACATAAACTTTATGATCAGTTTGTCAATACCCACAAATCACTTGCTGGGATTTTGATTGGGATTATGTTGAATCAATAGATCTATGCTAATAACCAATTCGCCCAACAAATATGTATTGTGTACCTGCTCTGTCCCAGTCTCCATTCCCAATATTTAGGATACTCTTGTGAAGATAACAAAGATCTCTATCTTCATTGTCCTTATTTTCTTGTGGAGGTGACCTAAAAAAATAAATACATGCATATGATGTGTGGTATATATATATATATATATATATATATATATATATATCACAAATAGACAAGTTATCTGGAATATTATAAAGTAAGAAGGCAATGAAAAGAATATGTACAACAGAGCAGAGTAAGTGAGATCAAAAGTATCAGTGGTTAGGGGAAGAGTGATTTGCGGTTTTAAACAGGGCAGTCAAAGCCTAGTTGAGAAAACGAAATTTGAATAAAGACTTTAAGGAAGTGATAAAAAGAAGTGAGAGTGTCAGTCAAATGGGTTCTGAACAAGTGAAGAGTGCCAAGCATGCCTGGTGAGTTTAAGGAACAGCAAGACTAGGATGTGCGCCGTGGAATGGAAACGAAGGAATGTTCTAGAAGTTGAAATCAGAGAGGTAACGGGTTCAGATCATGCAGGTCCTTGAAGGTCATTATTGGGATGTGGCTTTTGTGCTGAGTAACATGTTGAAGCATCCACAGGACTTTGCACAAAGACATGTTATCTGACATATACTTTCAGAGAGTCACCCTGGCTGCTGGGTTGAGAACTGACAGTAAGCGGCAAGTGTAGATATGAAAGAATAGTGAGGAGGCTATTATAATAACAGACAACAGATTATTGTAGCTCAGGGTAACAGGGGAAGTGTAGATCAAAAACTGGATCTATTTTTAAGGTATAACTACAGATATAACTGTATCTGTTATATATAATATATATATATTATACCTGTATAACTACAGGTATAACTTATAGGCTAGAGGCGGAGGAGAGAGAGAGAGAGAGAGGAGTCCAATATGACTACCAAAGGTTTAGCTAGAGTCACTGAAAGTGTTGGAAGTGCGATTGGCTGAGCTGGGAAAGAAGTAGATTTTATAGTTCAGGAGTTCTGCTTTACACATATTTATTTGAAATTACCTATTTAAGCAACCAACTAAAAATGTTGAGTAGATAATTACATCTATAAATCTGAATTTTAAGGAGGCAGGGGTGGGAAGGGGAGAGAGAGAGGGAGAGAAAGATCTGGACTAGAAATATCCACATGGGACAGGTCAGCATATCAGTTGTACTAAAGCCTTCAGACTGGAGAGTTCCCCAGGATATGAGTCTAGAGCAATAAAGAAAGAGAAAGGAGGACTGGGCCCTGGCATACGCCAAGATTAAAAGGTTGGGAATAAGAATCAGTGAGGGAGCCTGAAGTGAACTGGCCTGGGAAGTAGGAAAAAATCATGAGAAGATGGTATCCTGAAAGAGAAAAATCTGTCGAGGAAGGGGAAGTGGTGTACCGTTTGAAATGCTGCAGGTGGACTCAGCTCAACAAAGACTGAGAATTGACCTTGGGATTCAGTCAGGTGGATATCTTTGGTCACCTGGACTAGATCGGTTTCTTGAAACGGCAAGAATGAAAGCTTGATTGCATTTAAGGAAGATAAAGTAGAAGATTTGGAGACATCAAGTGGGCAATCCCGTAAGGGTTTTTTCCTACAGAGTATTGATGAATTAATTAATTAATTTAATTAAAAAGAGGCAGCAGCTAGCGGGGGAATCAAGATAGGACTTTTGTTGTTGTGGTTTCGATTTTTTTTTAAGATGAAAGAAATAACTACGTTTTTAGGATAATGAACAAATATATGTGATTTGATAATGTTGATGAAAGAGTAAAATTGCTGATAGTGAAATATGATAACATATTTTGGGGGATTTGAAAGACTAGGTCTAAAGAAATTTTTGATTACTAAGTGACACAGTAAGGTCTAGTCTGCAAATTCACCCTTTTTCTTTGCATCCCATTCAAAATTCTGATCCACTTAAGAATGATACCTGTTTAATATTGGTCTCTTATCAGATTAAAGTAAAGAGTACCGAATGTGGACGGCGCTTCGCATACCATCTAAAGTCAATTACATTTTTAAAGATTTGCAATAAAATGCACCTTTAATTGTAAGATAATTTAGAGTGGCATTTTTGACCAATTGAGACATTACTCATTCCATAGTTAGCTTTTCAGAAAGTAAAGTATGTTGAGTCAGCATTGTTACCCTGAGTAAAACCACCCCAAACTCAAACCCAGACCCAGGAGCCAGACACAAAACTTCAAAATGAAAACACGGGTCTATACTCCTGCTGCACACTCAGGGCTGAACTCATCCCATCCTAAGTAACATTGAGTGGATTCTCTCTAGAGTCCAATACGGCACACACACAAAATGTCTATTTGTCCTATGAAGGAATCAGACTGGAAATCAAAGGCAGGTGCTTTAAAACAAAGAATGTCCTACCTTGGGCACGGGTTAGTCTGGTGGATTCAGGAACCTTCTTACTGAACTCTCTTTCAGGGAAGCAAAACATATTCAACCTGAAAGTATATTTATCCTAAAATAAAGTTAATCTTCTTACTTTCCCCATGAAAATCGTTTGGCTGAGCCTGAACCTTTTATGCACATAGATAAAATGGCAGCTTCTTTTTTTTTTTTTCCTTTCCTCTGAAATCACTTTGTTTTAATGTCCATGGACAAAATTAACCATAGAGTTGAATCTGCAAAAAGAATCCCAAACAAAACCTTGCCTGGCTGGCCATACCCATAACCCATAAGGTCAGATCAAAAACTCTACCTATAGACTTGACACCCTGGGGCATAAGGAGGCTGGAGAACTCACCACTCCCATCACATTCTCCATATAGAGGCTTCTAAAGAGAGCTCTCCTGGGCAGAGTCCAGCTAGCATACCACATTTCAGAGCCACAGATAACCAATCCCTCTTCACCAAGGGTGTCTTTCTCAAACAAGGCACAGCATACATACATTTAAATGCGTATGTAGCAATGAACATGTATTAATGAAATCAATGCAAGGGAATTTATTTGAAGATACCCTATACTGCAGTGATGTATAAAATCGTGAAAAATCAGGGACTTCCCATGTACATGATTAAATAAAAATGATTTCAGAAATATTTACCCACATAAGCTGCCTTTCTGTTTCTTAAGAGTGTGTGCCCAAAGGGTTAATAGTATATATAAGGTAGACATTTAATGGATAAATTTAAAAGCAGCTAAGAACATAGCATCCTGTGTATAACTTTCATAATTGTGCGTTCCTCCAGAGATAATGGATATCATTATCAGCGGCGCCTGTCCTAGGAAACTTGGCAAGGTTATGATTGTTTGTTACAGCTTTGGTTATATTAACATACACATTAATATTTATAAATATTTGATGTCATGTTAATTTTTCATATAAGATGATTTATGTAATGTTGTGTGCCCTGTTAGAGGGCATTTGCAATATGCTTCAAAAGGGAGCTGAATTGATGCATGTTCTTTAAGGGAACTTGCCTGTATATCACTGTTCTTACAATGCATTATTCTGAACAAAAGTGTTTCAAAAATAAATTATGTGAATTGTGGATTTACTCCATTAACATTTTAAATAAAACATAAAGGAAAAGATCATGCTGAAACTATTCGCTGCATTTTAAAAAGGAGCTCTGTTCTCCAGAAGCAGGACAAAGTTTACTGAAATATTCTTTTTCAAAAACGAAGTCATCAAGTAAGCAGGGCTTTTGAAATTTGGTTTTAAATATTACATAGTCTATATAGCATGTGAACTAGAATATTCAGAAAAGGATGTTAACTTGGGATGGTAAAAAAAACTGTAATACTCTTGCTTTTCTTAGTTTCCTTTTGCTAAAGTATATCTTCCTGTGACCAAATTTAAATAGTAAGAAAATTGAATACAAAGTAGGTAGGATATGTATGATAAATAAATCAGCTATAAGTTATTAAATGAATATTTGACCTTGGTGAAAAAAATTAATTTGTTTTTAGAAAGTTCAGGCAGCTTTAAGCAGAAAGTTAAGCATATATATATATATATATATACATAAATATATATATACACACATATCCATGTATATATATATCACGGTGACTTGAAACCATTAATATATAATATGAAGAATTATAGGTTTACTTAGTGTTACAGTAATGTTTTATAATATAGTTCATTGGTCTGTATTACCAAGTGGTATTATTAATAATCCTTTAGTTATTTTTTCATTCAGGTCGAAAGTGCCATTGAAGAAAATTGTAGAAAAATTCTCAAAAGCCCTATTATATATGATAATTCTTTTCCCTATTATAATGATTGTTATTTATTTATTGTTTTTCTTCTATGCAGACATTTTTCAGTTACCGACTATAGTTATGCTATTAGCAGAGGGCCATTAATAAAATTTGCATTTTGATGTACTTTTATCTTTTCCAACATCTTTAAATATCTCTTTATTTGTTTCTTCCTGCCTGTTGAGATTCAGGTTTTATTTAATGAGAACAATTCAACATGAACTTATTTTTCTCCTTCTGTGTATCTAGAATGAGACATTACTCTGTGGTATAACAATAGGAATCTATTTAGTAAATTTCAGAATTTTGGAAATCTTGATGTAAAGTATATATATGCCTTGATTTGACTATTCTTCTAAATTTATCATCAGGTAATTGTTACTTTTCAATTCATCTCTCACACTATTTTAAACCTTCAAGAACTGATAAGATCAGCTGGAGAAATTAGGTTTGATTTGAGATTATAAAATTCATTAGCTCTTACCATCCAGTTCACAAAATTAACAATTAATTAGAATTAAGTGTAATCACTTTTCCCCTCATATTTTCATACACAAATTAACTCTGTCATCACAATTATTCACATTACAAAAAAATTGCAACAGGTCCTGTGGTAGAAAAATGCTTTAATTTGAGATTACCCAGAAAGATCTGTGACAACAGATTGTGGAAAAGATGAGAATAAGGGTTATAGTCCCAGGCGGTAGACAGCTAACATTCCACAAAGTATATAACCATCAGTCATTTTGAATTCACATAATAAATACCATGTGAAAAAAAGGTTGCTAAGGTAAATAGTCAAACAAAGCAGTAAGCAGTGGCTATGTTTTGTTAAGCATAAATAATGTGATCTTAGGACATTTATGTTACAAATGTGGAAATCTACTTATATTCCATAATGTGTAATACCAAGAAAAGGTACACGAAGACATAAGTATTTTTAGGGCCCCACAAATCTGTATGGTCAAATATTTACCATAATTCACTTCAGAATTCTTGCTTCTTGAATGAAAAATCATCGAAGTTGAAGAAGTACAATATTGTGTGTGATCAAAAGATTCCAAAATGGGGGGTGCCTGGGTGGCTCAGTGGGTTAAAGCCTCTGCCTTCGGCTCAGGTCATGATCCCAGGGTCCTGGGATCGAGCCCCGCATCAGGTTCTCTGCTCAGCGGGGAGCCTGCTTCCCTTACTCTCTCTGCCTGCCTCTCTGCCTACCTGTGATCTCTGTCTGTCAAATAAATAAATAAAATCTTTAAAAAAAAAAAAAAAGATTCCAAAATGGAGTAACTGAAATGATCAAACACATCAGCAGAACCACCTTGTTCGAAAGAACATAATATATCATCCATCAGGAAAAACCCAGAAATTAAAAACTGTAGATATAAAAGAACAGACGACTGGAAAAGGGTAATCAATGAGTGGATCTCACATAAATGTTAGTATTTTAATTTATATTTGCTGAAAAAAAGTCTTTCAACAATTGAGATCTACAAAGAAATCAGATTGACAATTTTCTATGTTGCCTTGATTCTTTTATACATGCACGTATGTATTAGGGAAATCCCAGAGATTCTTAATTGTAGCATTTTTAAATCATCTTCCTTAAAAGATTAAATGTTGCCAAGAGACTGAGCTAGCTTAGTTTATTTAAAAACAAAGGTTAACTATAAAACTGATCTAGAAATGTACATATAAACATATTATCTATCTATCTATCTATCTATCCTTACACAAAGATAGATACACACATATGGATATTATATGCATATTTGTGGGTATCTCCAAATATTCAAATTTATATTGACTTAGCTAGTATTGGTCCTATAGTAAAATTTCTAATCTAGCCATAATATTTCAAGGAAATAAAACCATAATCAGAATAATTCACCACTGCAATTAGATTGCATTGTTTTTCTAAGTTTAAGCAAAGAAACTTCTTTCTTAAATATACTTCAAAAAGAGAGAGAGGAATGAGAAATCATATTTATAAAAATAATTTTAATAAGTACAATTTTAATAAATACAATTTAATTGGAATTCAGATTTTATATTTGGTGACAAGTTAGTTATCAAAATTAAAGAAATGATGGCTCTTCTAGCTGAAGATTTAGCTGAATTAAAATACTAAACTGCAAAGCAGGTTTTTTTTTTTTTTAAGATTTTATTTATTTATTTGACAGAGAGAGAGACACACAGAGAGAGAGGGAACACAAGCAGTGGGAGTGGGAGAGGGAGAAGCAGGCTTCCCGCTGAGCAGGGAGCCTGATGCGGGGCTTCATCCCAGGACCCCGGGATCATGATCTAAGCCAAAGGCAGACACCTAACAACTGAGCCACCCAGGCGGCCCTGCAAAGCAGTTGTTTAATAAACACGAAAAGAATTCCTTTACTGCTATTCTTACCAAAATTTAACACCAAAAAAGCCCATAGCATAGCAATACCAGTAAGATTAAATGAATCGGAGTCACATACATACAAATCACATTTCTTTTTCTAACTGATTAATACTCAACCATACAGTGTTAACTGTCACCAAAATGCCATACAGGTGTTTGAGTAATAGTGTAATAAATTAAGGCATCCTATGAAATGCTACGTAGGCCACTTTTTGAGAAGCGTACTTCTCTACAAGACACTAAACTCACGCAGGTGGCATATTTTTATCACTAATTAAAAGGAGTTGTGGAATGAGCACAAAGGGTTCATAATGTATTACATAATAACATAATGTATTACAAGAAGAGAGGACCAGTTTATCAATCCCGTATGCTTTGTTTTGCACCTTTAGATCTGTGCACATGGTGTTAAATAAATGTTTAAGACAAAGCTAAGACAGTAGCATCACTTCAAACAAATTACTATAGTAACTCTCTGACTAAAATACTTTATTTTGGTTTTTGTTACATGAGTTGAATGAAAGAAGAATTGCTTAATAAATGAAAGATATTAATAATAAGCTTGAACCCTATAAA
The DNA here is from genome assembly GCF_010015895.1 of Lontra canadensis. NCBI lineage: Eukaryota > Metazoa > Chordata > Mammalia > Carnivora > Mustelidae > Lontra > Lontra canadensis. Next base: position 12,899,589 of record NW_022631033.1, read on the forward strand.
ACTTAAAATTGCTATTTCATTGGATTCTCATAAAACCTTATGACATCAGCAGAGAGAGAGAGGACTTCCTGTAACTTCCTGTGTGGTCAGTTTAACTCAGGATGAAAGGAAATTGTTATTTGACAAACCATTCAGTGTGTCGGTGATGATAGAAATCGTTGGCATGTCCAGTGGATTTTTTGGCCACGATCCTCTCCATAAACCAGTCTAACCCTTTCACTAGTTCTCTGTTATGTGAAAGTGTTAACAAAAACATAAAATCTAAAGGTGGTGGGGGTTGAGGGAGTGAGAGCACAGAGAGTTATTTTTCTACAGTTTAACTCTGGACATACGGCATGTCCATCACATGTGAAGCTGCTGTGCCCAGTACAATCATATAATAGTTTATCAGTAATTACATATCACAACAAAATATGTTTATCGGTACTAATATGCATCCTTTATGAAGATAATCAAAATTAAAGAGTAAGACAGGCCATGGTTCACTTCTCTTCCAATTAATGTTTGTTCTTTTACTAAGTTCTTTCTAAAACAACTCTCCCATCATATGATATTATATCCATAAAGAAGCAAAGATCATGGGTTTATTTTCTACTCCAATTTTAGTTGTTTACATTAAATTCTGCTTTTAGGAAGTACTGTGGGGAACAATTTGGGGGCTAATCTGTTACTGCATGATGAAATATAAAAGGAAACTGTTTAAAAGTCACAAGAATAAAAACTAACAGAATGCACAAGGGGTCAATAAGGATGTGTATTTTTTCTTTCCACTGTGATCTATTGCTATTCAGAACAATTGATTAGACAGGTTCATTATTGTTTTGCAACCACATATAAACCATTATTATCCACATTTAGTCCCTAAGGTGTTCTCATGGACAGTTTTTCAATGATTTGTAATTTCAAGGAGCAGCAAGCTTACAATTCACTCTGCTTAACTTTCCTGTCCTTTAAAGAGGATTATCAACTTCTGCAAGCAAAAGGCCATTGGAACAGCAACAGCCTTCCTGAAAATGTTGGATCAGAGTCACAAATGTTTATCATCCCAAAACTATATCCACTCCTTAAAGCTGACTTAACTCTATCCTGCATACATGACTGAAGAGAGAACCATCATTTCTGGAACTGAAAACTTTTGCCACTTTAGCCTTAAACCATCATTTTAAAATAATGTGCTGATGGTTGCAATAATTTTATTTAGAGAAATAGGTAGGGGAATTGTGAAAAATGTTCTATTTGGGGCAATTTTATTTTAAATCTGTACAACACATAAAATACAGAAGGTTGAATAATCTTGCTGTAGAACAAGGCCTAAGGATTTGTCGAGTTGAATTTTTTCACATTGTGAAATAAGTAACTTTTCTCAAAAACAGACTCAAACCACAAAAAGACGTCACCTTTGTGAAATTCTCATTAGGGCCATGTTGTGTTTTTTTGAAAGAGGTAATTCTCTTTCATTAAGCTCAAGTTTCTATTTCTGTCATTATATGATTTTATATACGTGTATAAAAGGTAAACTAATTCGGGGCTAAATTGGTTGAACATCTGGCTCTTGATCTCAGGGTCATGAGTTCAAGTCCCACAATGGGCAAGGAGCCTACTTTAAAAAAAAATAAAATAAAATAAAATAAAATAAAATAAAATAAAAGATAAACTGACTTATGATCAGAACTGATTCTATTTCTATTTCTTTTTTCAAGGTTTTATTTATTCATTTGACAGAGAGATCACAAGTAAGCAGAGAGGCAGGCAGAGAGAGAGGGGGAAGCAGGCTCCCTGCTGAGCAGAGAGCCCAATTTGGGGCTCGATCCCAGGACCCTTGGATCATGACCTGAGCCAAAGTCAGAGGCTTTAACCCATGAGCCACCCAGGTGCCCCGTGATTCTATTTCTATTTCTGATAAAGAGGAATTATATTTTGGTATTAAGAGATTGGGGTCTGGAATCAAGCTTATTAATCCCAGCTCTTCCACTTACACTGGAAAAAAATTGCTTACTATTCAATGTTCTCATCTTTAAAATGGGGGGAAAATAGGAACTAGTTTTGAAGTTGCTATGGGGATTATGTGAAATCATGCATCTTACACGCTCAGCACAATGTCTGAATGTTTGCAGGCACAGTGGGTCAGGAGGAGGCAGAGGAGAGAGAGAACCAGGTATACTAGAGATAATTATAGTGAAGACAACATAAAAAGACTTATTTTTAATGTTTTCCCCACTATCTGCGATAAGGACTTTAAATTTGCAATGTAAGAGAGAACAACATCACATCCTTCAAATATTAATAGCACTTCTTCAGAGAAGGAAGTGATGCTGGCAGGATAGAAATAATGATATACATGAAAACGTAAAGAGTTTTGATGGGTGCAATACTTCTGAAAATTATCCTAGAAATAGTGTGGGATGCTAACCTTCAAATGTATAGCTTCCAAATGAAGCTCTTAATTTTTCCACTCAGTTTCCTTGAAAAGTAACCGATGTATATAACAATGTGTGATGTTAAGGTATACAGCATGGTTTGATTTTTTTTTTTTAAAGATTTTATTTATTTGACAGAGATCACAAGTAGGCAGAGAGGCAGGCAGAGAGAGAGAGAGGAGGAAGCAGGCTCCCCGCAGAGCAGAGAGCCCGATGTGGGGCTCAATCCCAGGACCCTGGGATCATGACCTGAGCCGAAGGCAGAGGCTTTAACCCACTGAGCCACCCAGGCGCCCCCAGAATGGTTTGATTTGATCTGCATGTATTCTGAAAGGATTAACACAGTATGTTTAGCCAGCATTCATCTTCTCATATAGATAAAACACAAAGAAAAAAAAAAAAGGAAAAAAGGAATTTTTTCCATGGTGATGAGAACTCTGATGAATTACTCTCTTCACTTTCCCGTACATGTCACATTGCAGTGTTAGCTATAGTCATTATGCTGTACAACCGGTCCCTAGTACTTATTTACCTTAAAACTGGAAGTTTGTACTTTTTGACACCCTTCCTCCAATGTTGGGCACATAAATATTTACAATTCTTATATCCCCTTGATACCATTTTTTAAACATTTTTGAATGTCCTTCTTTGTCTCTTTTTACCATCTTTAGTTTAAAGTCTATTTTGTCAGATATAAGGATGGCTACCCTGGCTTTTTTTTGGTTCCCATTTGCTTGAGGTACATTTTCCCACTTCTTCACAGTCAGTCTGCATGTCTTTAAGGTCAAAGTATCTTGTATATAGCATATTGTTGGATTTTTTTTTAATCTGTTAAGCTACTCTGTGTCTCTTAATTATAGAATTTAATCCATTTGTGGTTAAAGTAATTACTTACTATTGTTATTTTCTTAATTGCTTTCTGGTTGTTTTGTAGATTTGTTCCCTATTTCTTATCCTGCTTTGACTTTTTTGTCAGGGTTTTGTTTGTTTGTTTATTTTTTTGTATAATAACTGTAAGATTTTTCCCTTGGGGTTACCATGAGACTTACATAAAATATCTTGAACTTATAACACCCTACTTTAACTGATAACAACTTTACGACCACAGAAATTATGAATTTCACCCTTTTACTTCTCCCCCTTACATTTTAGGTTATCACTGTTACAATTTAAGGTTATTACTATTTTATACTATGAAACTAATAATAGGTTATAGTAATTATAATTATTTTATTACATTCTTTTTTTTTTTTTTACCTTTTAAACTAGAGTAGTAAGAGATTTATGCACCACTATTACTATATTCCACAATCTATTACGATATATTTATCAATACCTGGGAGATTTACACTACCGTTTTGGGATGCTATGATGTTAATTACAGCATTCTTTTGCTTCCACCCAAAGAATTCTTCTTAGCATTTCTTGTCAGGCAGGACTGGTGATAAGGAACTCTGTCAGCTTTTGTTTGCTTGGGAAAAGTCTTTATCCCTCCTTTGGTTCTGAAGGACAGCTTTGCCAGGTATAGGATTCTTGGTTGACAGCTACTTTCTTTCAGTACTTTGAATACATCATCCCATAATCTCCTGGACTGAAAAGTTTCTGCTTAGAAGTCTATTGGCAGTCTTATGAGGCTCCCTTCTATGTAACTTCTCTCTTTTCTTTTGTTGCTCTTAAAATTCTTTCTTTGCTTTTGACCTTTGACAATTTAATTATAGCATGTCTCAGTGTAGCCCTATTTGGGTTCAATCTACTTGGGGTCTTTAGGGTCTCATGGGTCTGGATGTCCCTTTCCCCAAGTTCAAGAAATTCTCAGCCATTATTTTTTTTAATTTATTTTTTTAAAGATTTTATTTATTTATTTGACAGAGGGAGACACGGCTAGAGAGGGAACACAAGCAGGGGAAGTTGGAGAGGGAGAAGCAGGCTTCCTGCCAACCAGGGAGCCTGATGCAGGGCTTGATGAGGGACTGAATGTGGGGCTTGATCCCAGAACCCTGGGATCATGACCCTAGCCAAAGGCAGACACTTAACGACTGAACCACCCAGGCGTCCCCCATTATTTTAAATATCTCTCCATCCCTTTCTCTTCTTCCTCTGGAATTCCCTTCAAGTGAATACTGTTCCTTTTCATTGCGCCCCATAATCCATATGCTTTCTTCATTCTTTTTCATTCTTTCCTTATTTTGCTCCTCTGATTGGGGAATTTCTAATGCCTTACCCTCCAGGTCACTCTGCATGTTGAGTCTACCGTTAAAACTCACTGTTGAATTTCTCAGCTCAGTTATCATACTTTTCAACTTTAGGATTCCTGTGTGTGTGTGTTTGTGTGTGTGTGTGTGTGTGTGTGTTCTGGATGGTTGCTATTTCCTTGTTGGACTTCTCATTTTATGTGCTGTTCTCCTAACTTCTTTCAATTGTCTCTCTGTATTTTCTTGCAACGCACTAAATGTTTTTGAGAAGATTATTCTGAATTCCTTGTCTGACAATTCGTAGATCTCCATTACTCTAAGGTCAATTATTGGAGCTTTATTAGCTTCCTTTGGTATCTTATTTATCTGATTTTTTAATGATATTAGATTCTTTACATTGGTTATCTATGCATTTGAGTAATGGGGCTCCTCTTCCAGACTTTACAGGTTTTCGCTGACAGGAACAGTCCTTCACCAGTAAGTTCATTTTGGATTTAGGTGTGTTTAGCGGTAATACCCTTGGGCCAGTAGGGCCTGCAGTTATGGTCTATTTTGGGGCAAGAAACTGTGGAAGCTCTGAGGATGGAGTTATGGGGGTGCCACTGGCTGAGGAGAGTTGAACAGGACTGCCATGTGAGTTCCCTACCCAAATGAGGCTGAAGAATGAGCTCCATGGTTTCCTGCATTCTCTGGTCATGCTTATTCGATGGGCTCAGCCTTACCCCCTACTGCCATGCTCTATAATTTACTCAGTGATGTGTTGTTCTAGAGTAGTTGTTAGTTGTTCTTCTTATGAGGGAGTGATCAGGAACAACCTGTGTTGCCATCTGACAATTTTCTCCTTGCTCTTAATTTTTTTTTTAAATTGTATATATTTCTATTTTAAATTTATATTTTAAATTAGTTGAAAGCTACACATGTTGAGTCAGTTCCTATGCCATCTCACACAAAGAATTATTTAATTTCCAGTAATAAATAGAACTAATACATATCTAAAGTTTCATTCAAAATCTATATAAGTTTGGTCTCATACATATGCTATTGAACAATATAGTCAGCAAAAATGTGTACCCAATAATCCAACTACAGAAGAGAATTGAAAATTCTATTTGAATTTACAACTTATTGATTTTACTACTCTTAGAAAGAATGATTCAAGATCTAATTTTGAAGTGTCACTGAATGTTCAGTTGGAATTTCTTCAGACAGATATTCTCACCTTCTTTAATATTGTGAGTTTTGGTTTCTTCCTTAAATGGAAATGTGTCACTTTTGAAAATAATTCAACTACATTTATTTGCAACAACCTCTCTTTAATAGGCTTCTGATAAAAACTGAAATATCTATTTGCTTTATGCAAAATATTGAGCCCAGGGTAATACTTCTCAAACCTCCCTGCAAATAGGAATACTCTGGAAGCCTTGTTAAAATTGCTAATTTAATGATTGCATCCTTAGACATTCTGATTCCATAGAGTTGAGGTAGGACCTGGGAATGTGCATGTTATTAAGAACTCCCAGGTGATTCTGATACAGGTGGTCTAAAGGTTGCAATTAGAACCCTGTTGATCTAGGGCTACCATAGATTTTTGTCACCGTGTTTATTAACAAGATAATCTTCACAGTTTAGTATAGAACCTCTTTATTTTCAAAATCTACTTCAGACTGTAATAAAGTTTGATTTCTAATAATTAAAAAAAAAAGAATATTACTCATACCCTGGCCTGATTTAAATGTAGCTTCTAAGTAACACGATAAACTCTTGTGGCAAGTTTCCAGGACTCACTTATCAGTGTAAATAGACCAGAGGTGAATGCAGAACTCCATTAAACGAGGATCATTATACCAGGACTCTAACCTACGAATCTCATACACACCCTCTCTTCCTTTCAGCATCCTTCTGGTTTATCTTCAGTTTAAGCTGGTTCTCCCTTCTTTCTCCCCTAACTCATATTCTCTCTCTGCCAATTTCCTCCCTCTTTAGAGACTCTTAGCTCATAATCTTCTCATGGCCTATTTCTTTTTTTCCCTCCTAGATATCTTATCCATGGATAAAAGAGGGGAAGGTACATCCAGGCCTTTCATAGATTTTGTGGATTAAAACTGGTGGATTTGGAGGCAAGGGCTAGGAAAAAAGTGTTAGGTAAACAGAGAAATTTGGATGGTCTGATGGCCAGCCTGGACTTTTCTCCCAGTCTGCTTGAAAAATGCCTGGCTCCCTACATTTTTCCCTAAACCAAACCAAATCCCAGAGCTATGTCTTCTTCAGAGAGATGAAAACTCAGATCCTATGACCTGTCAGAACTTGCTTATTCCAGTCTGAGTCCTTTAGACATTTCATGGCCTTAATCTACAGCTCTCCTCTCTTAGGGATTTATCACACCACAGAGCAAACCAGGGGTTGCTGTCTTAATGTAGTGTAAGACAAGTACACTGAACTTTCAGCCAGAAGAATACCTAAAATGTTGCTACGAATACCTTTTTTTGCCCCATTTGGGAAGCTGGTGCTCTGGAAGTAATGTTATCTCGGGTGTCATCTTTAAAACAACCACACCAACAAATCAACAATTTCATTACACATGAAGATGATTGCTTAGCCTTCCAGACACAGACTCATGTGAATTTGATCTAATTTACTTGTGAAATCTGGGTTTATGAATGATCCAGTTGCAGTCTTAGAGAAATCAGTTCTGAGTCAAACACAGACTTGGAGTAAAAATAAAGACAACACAAAATACCAAAATCCTGTGTGTATTTAAATTTTCTGAAGTTTTAAGCAAGCCATGTGTCTCACGATCTCCGTTTCCAGTGGGTACAATGGTCCATGATATGCCTTGCTATTTTGAGAAAAGAGGGTCTTGAACATGAACGGCATCATACGTGGGCCCGTTGAAAGTAGCTGCGGCATCAGTGATGTAAACAGTTTTCCTTCCTGGAGTTTTCAGACAGAAATGGGACTTCTGAAATCAGTCAAACACACACACATATACACACACACACGCAAAAATGTGAGCTTTACCTCTCTGCTTACATGTCTTTAGCTGATATTTCACAGACAAGAAGTTTTGTGAGCCTGAACCCTAAATGATCTGTTAATGATTTGGGATTTTAAACAGTTCCCTCTGAAAGCTGGTTCTTGTAATCAAGTTTGACATGAAAATAGTACTGTCATTAAATTCAAGGAAATGCCATAGTTTAATGCTTAATCACATTACATTTAAGATAATTTGTATGTCACGAAGCTGTATTTTGGAAACATGAATGCGAACTTTCCTACTGAGCTGACCATATACCCACCTAGACTTTTAACCTTGGAGCACTTCTGTATTGGGTTGTAGTTGGAGGAAGGTGGTGTAGAAAAAATACCTATTTATTAATTATACTTAAATGCTTTAGAGAATACATACATGTAATTAAAATACCAGTGATGACAAATAATAGTGCCATGATTAATTTCTTGCAGAGCCAGTGTCTTTCTTTCCAGGGAAAATTCTTGCCCCTTCACCTGCCTGATGAATTCCCAAGAGTCCTCCTCGCCTCCAATTTGAAGCATTTGAATGTTTTTTTTTTTTTTTTTTTCCAAGCACTTCTGATTGTTTGTCTCACGCATTTTTGTGTGTAGATGTTGTCTGGGTGATGGAAGGTGGGGATTAAGCTGGGTTTTTTACGGGGTCAATTTACAGAGTAAATTCAGGAAGGACTGAGCAGCTGATTTACATTTTCAAGCTAAATCACTAAAATTATGGTGAATAATGCATCATATAAGGATATTAACACCCACCTAATAGGTCACCCACACCCACAGCAGAGTTTCAGTACTTCTTAGTAATTCCATTTACTTGACATAAATGGTTTTGTCTGATTGCTCTAACCTATCATGATACCTTGAGCAAAACAACTGATGTCATTCAATAAAGAGTTAGGATCCATTAAAGAGAAGCCCATTATAACATTTTATATAATCTACAATGCAAATGAGAACACTGTTTAAACATAAAAATGGGGAGAAAAGTCTGAAGGAGGCTAAGTATTTTCTAAATCAAAAAAAAAAAAAAGCTTGTCTTTACTCCTGAGATTTTTAAAAATATTCTTCACAATATCAACCCCAAATTGTGGAATACGTCTTTGTTTTCCCAATCTCAGGATTCAAACTTCTCGTAATGCATAGAAAGATCTTCCAGTAAGAACCCCCCTCTACACACAATGTTGTGTTAAACCTCATCCAATTGTTCAGCTAATTCTTATGCTTCTCCAATTTTACTGGATATGATGTTTTTATTGGGGTTCAGGGAAGCATGGCTAATGACATCAGCAAGCTTTGTAATCTCTCATTGCCAGTTTTCTACACAACTTACACTTTTGTCACTCAAACTGCACCAAATTGCTCCAACAATTAATCTTCGGGCACAGGAGAAGGGGGACTTTTAAACGGACCCCTTCTTGGGATTTTGTGTCAAAAACAGAAAAGTTCCCATGAGTGAAGGGGGCCAGTGAGCTTCTCCAGCCTCTGCTCTCCCCCAGGTCTCACTTCTTCTCTGCCACCCCCCAAAAGGGAATGAATTACATTTCTCTTCTTGTCCTTTAAATGAATAGCATAGTTTGGGTGAAATTATCGGGCAATTGCATGCCTTTTATGCAGATAATGCTATTTGATGAAAGCGGTGTTTTGATCTGCTAAGGATAATACAGATCCAGGGTTGGATTCATTGGTGAGAGTAAAGCTGTCTTCTGTGATAACTTCATCTCAGCATGAGGTCAGACGGGGAAAACTGGGATGGGGGATTAAAAAATGACACAGTCGGAGCAGTATTCAGTTTCCTGCTGTGCTCCTGGCTGCACACTATAGCTTATGTTTCTGATCTGTTATGGTATTGTCTGCCTTTCTCTCTCAGAGCAGAAAGAGATTGCTTAAAACTTTTCTTTTTTCAGCTAGAGGGATTAGTTCTGTGCAGCTTTTTTAATTAAAGAAACTGTATCTTTTTCAAGGCAATTTAAAGCTGCAAGGGAAGGACCATCAACATCCATAACTCAGTACTATTATCTGTAACAAAGTGTGAGCTCGAAATTTGATATTCAAAAACAGGAGAAGGAAGCTCTAGAATTCGATTGTGTTTTGAACCTCCCGTGATTGTGCGGATCCCTAAATGAGGAATAGCAAATAAATTATTTTGGATAAGTCCTGAATCTGTTTCCATAAGTAGTAACTTCCAGCCGCTTTGCTTTTTACCATAGCTGAGCTTGCTTAATTAAATCTTCATGACGGTGGCGAAGTGCACTTGAAAATTGTGTAAGAGGAAATCGGTTTGACTATATATCTTTTTCTTTACCCAGAGATCATTTTTAAACATTTCCATTCTACTGAAAGTGATAGCAATAGAAAATGTCCGCTTAATATGGGCAATTTGCATTTAAACAGTGCAAAGTACAACATTAGGGTAGTTTATCACAAGGAACCTCCGCATTTGCGATAAGCGGTCATCATCTTTATTAATCTGAGGGGAGCACGAATTGGATCTATCCGAAGTGATGATGAATTTGTCAGGACATATACATTTGAGTTGAATTTATAGCTCAATTTAACCCAGGTTAATGTCTAAAATCCTCAAATGTTTCAAATAAGGCCCATATGGTTATCACTTTACAAAGCATACAGGCTCTGCGCTTTGGTTGCTACATACACATCACCAACTAAATTCCATGCCAGATCAATTAGAAACAGTCCTCCTGAGCAGACAGGAACAAACACAGATTGTTTCCCCAATACCATCTGAACCCTTGTCTTAAAGAAATGAAAAGCAGTCATCTTAGGCTCTACACTTCTGACCATTAAAAGTCCAAAGGAATTCAGTAAACAATAAGGGTGTCACAGTATCATATTTAATAGGAAATACTTAGAGTATCTGCATTTGATAGGTGCATACTACAAATTTTTCCAAATTTCCGTATATGGCTGGCTACATCTTGCTGAAAAAGAGGAACGCAAAATGTGATCTCTTTGTTTTTCCCCATTATTTTTGTCTTTATTTCAAACTGTGTGGAAAGTCAACCAAGTTCAGGGGTGAACTCAGGTGGCTGGATATCATGGCTAGAATTTTTCAATGATGTGCCATTAAAAAAGTGGATGGGCAGAAAAAGAGAAAGTGTACTTAATAAGTATATCTTCAAAGTCAATTTTATTTATGACTTATCATTTCAAAAAAAAGTCGGAATGACGGAATAGGGTGAAAATATTTTATTCATGCATTCACTCATTCATTCAACAACCACTTAATGAACATCTTCTGGGTGTCAACCCTTTGTGCCAGACCCTGTGGTTTGAAAGAGCAAAAGGCCCATATAATAAAAACAGTGCCATCCTTTACTACATGCAGAAAATACTATGGACGCTCTTCCAAGGGAGGGAAGTACCATTAATGGGTGCGCCAATAAACAAGTGTTCCAGAGGCTGAGAGTACAGGACATCCCAGACTCAGGAGTTGGCAGAGGGAGGACAGAGTAGGAAACTTCCAGGAAATGAGAAGGTGCTCGGTGGGTCTGCAAGTCAAAGTAGTCCCTTGATGCCAAGTGTTTAATCTATGTCTACAAGTGAACTTCTAGATGGGATCCTGAAACATTTAAAGGGCGTCCTATTATAAACAAAATTGTCCTCTGTCCTGAATTTTTATAAACCTTACCAGCAGCTAGTGTCAAACTTAAATACACCAAACACTGTCTATACTGCATACCGTAAGCATAGTATGTATACTGCTTATCAAAAAGCTGTCCATAGAAAATATGACAGGTTTTAAAGGGCGTTCCATGCTAATACTTAACTATAAAGGTTTTTTAATCATTCAGTGCGGAATAATGTGGCACATTCTAAACACATATGCGGACTTAAACCAAAATTGAAAGTCTTCCCCCGACTGCCAGCCTTCAGCCTCTGTTTTAAACTGCTTATTGTTCTCAGTTGAGACAGAACCTCTTTTTGGAAGTATAGGCTATTGGCTTGTCTGATCTTTTCAAAGAGTCAACGTCAAGGTCTAAGTGTCCACACTGCGGCTCCCTCCGTCATTCTTGCCACCACCAGAGAGGTTGGAGCTGGATTTGAGCCCTACATTCAGGCCATCCAGGCCTCAGTTTGCTAGAGCTGATGTAATAAGTCCAAAGAATGCCCATGAAGTGGAGCGGTGCCCACGGGGCTCCTTGGAGAGCCTCCTACCTGCCTGACCCCGTGCCCCCCTTCAGCACGCCTGAAAGCCCCGCCTGTCAAAGGAGGAAGTAGCAGTGGAGACCGGCTGCGCCCCACGGGAGGGAGGCGGGAACAGCTGCCACCCAGCCTCTTTGGCGGCTTCAGGCTGGACCTTGAGGACAGGAGGAGGAAACTGACAGTCCCCCAAACATCAGCCTCCTGGGAAGGCTTCCGTGATGCTGACGAAAATGGATGGGCATCGCCTGCAAGTGGGAAGTGACCCTGGTAACAGGGGAATTGATGGAACCCGGCAGAGCTGGGGCTGTGGGCCCAGCGTCCGCAGCAGGGCAAAGAGCAGGTCCCTTTCCCACCCCACCTCAGTCCCGAGGGCACAACCAGTTTCTTCCTAATCCCAAAGTGGCTCGGTCCATTATCTTCCTCCCTAACGAACTGGAAAGGTTTGCCAGGGCCACTGGGCATGCATTTGCAGGTGTGGGGGCGGAGGCTGCAAGGGGAGCTCGGCAACATTTTTTTTTTTTTCCGGAGAGCTGCGTATCCCTGTGACAAGGGGTCCCCACGGGAGGGCCATGCCGCCAGCTCGGCCCCATGATCCTGGGCACGACCTGCTGCCTTAACGCGGCAAAGTCACCAGCCGCGCCTGGCAGAGTTTGTTGTGAGCGGCCAGAGGTTTGCAAAAACAGACAGCCCCGTCCTGCATTTCTTCTCCCGCTTGAGTTTTCATCGCAGCCCAGGGCACCCTGTGATCTAACCCCCGCCTCCCCGCTCTCCTGCGACAGCAGCTCAGCGAGGCAAAAAGCCTGATGGTCACGTAGCAAGCTGCCTCTCTGCTTTCCAAGGATGCATTCGGAGGAGAAAGCGTCTGGTAGAGTTGGGCACTGTACTACATCAGCTTTTCCTAAGGACCTCAAATGATGGAACTTCTTTGTTAGTGAGGGGAAGGGGGGGAAAAAAACCCGCGGAGCCTCAAACTTAACACACATAAACTGCCTGCCATTTGGGCTGCCATCTGTGCGCGGTTGGTCATTGAGGACACCCAGCACGTTTTGTCCCCCAGTGATGCCTGGCTTAGGGTGCACGGGGCGGTCTGAAGGAGTTCTAGAGTCTTCTGTCTGTATCGCATACAATTAGTGTGAATGTTCAACATCACACACTGAAAAACTTTGAATATCATGTAACAGGGAGCTGGGCTAGAGACAAGCTTCAAGATTTATTACCATTTCTAAATTTTATGAGTTCTATTGTTTCCTATGCTCATTACCAGCTTTAGCTATAATGAGGACTGAAAAGAGAAAAGAGCTGAAAAGAAGAAACATGCCACTCCCCCCACCCCCACCCCGACCCCACCTCCTGCCTGTTCTACTAGCAATTTAGTTCTTCTGTTCTGGCCTCTTTAGGATGTGTCTTATCTCTTTTTTGTGCGTGTGTATTCCTAGATAGTAAGGTACAAAAGAGCAAGGGGGGAGTGTTATATGGACACTTAGGAAAGTTTCGAACACTTAAGATGTTTTTCTGGGAACTGGGCCACAGAGGTAATTGACGAAATATCCTTCAAGTTTCCCTTTGATCAGGGATGCAAATTTTAAGTAGTTAGTGTGCCTGTCATGTAAATCTGAGGTATACCCCCACAATTCAGAAGTTTTCTTAAGACAATGAGGATGGCTGGAATGAGAGGGGAATAATGATTCCTTTGCCTCCACTGCCCTATTATTATTTTTTTTTTCCAAGTGTGAAACACGCAAAGCAGGAAAGAGACTAATCACCCCAGGACGACTCTACATTCTTGCCTCATAAATGTTCCTGTAGTTCTTCGCGTCACTGGCGACCCGGGAGTGGGGTCCTGGTGGTCATGAATTACCGTTATTTCTTAACGAGTAAGTGGACCGCGTCTGGTCATTTAAGAACTTCCGGGAGTCAGATGGTGGGGCTGGGCACACTAATTCAAGTTCAGAGACTCTCCTTCTCCAAAACTTTGGAGAAACTCTATCATGTAGCCTCAGGCTTTCCTAGGGGGCATTGCTCTTGTTTCCAAAGTGCTTAGTCTGTTTCTTGTTCTGCACGTAGTGACAAATACAGGTGTGTTTCCTTCCAGCCCGAGTCCCCGTTAGGTGCAGGGCGCTGGAATCCTCTGCTCTGAAGTTGAAAAGTGTAAGATGGCGTGAGAAGGCTGGGGGCTCGCTAGTTCCTCTGCCACGCTTCCTCGGTCAAGTTTGCCAGCGGCCCGTTAAGGCCTGGGGCACTAATTCAGAGCTACGGGGTGGGGGTGTGCGGTACGCTAGGGCGCCCGGAGAAGAGCCCAGGGGACTGGTCCTTCCCAAGCGCGCACGCCCCAGCCCTCCTGCCTCTGGATGCGAAACAGGTTCCAAAGGGGCGAAGAGCCGGAGAGCGGCTCCGTGAAGGTCGCGGATTGGGCATCCCAAACCGCCGGAGCAGACGGAACTTGAAACTGCCTCGGCTGCCTTCCTTTACTCGGGGCCGGCTGCGGCTTGGGGGTTGGAAACAGGGACGGTGTGGAGGGGAACTTAAGTGAGTACAAAGTAGGCAGCGTTTCGTGGAGAGCAGTAAACTTTTATTTTCTTCCTACAGCAAACCAAGTCGAGGCAGAGGGAGCGTTTGGCTGCTAATCGAGGGGAGAACGGGGGTGGCGGGGGTCGAGAATGCGGGGTGTGGAGGCTGTGGAGGACTGCGGAACCCCCGCCCCCTTCTCGCGGTCCGGCCAGTGCGCGCTTGTTGGGGAGGTCCCGGTGCTTGAACCGGAGGGTGGACACTTGTTCTCCGGCAGCCCCGAACTGGGGCTTGCAAGAAATCTTGGTGTTCAGAGCCCCTTTCCGCGTGCGAAGGTCATTTGCGCTTTTCAGTTTCGGACGAGAGGACACTCTGGAAGGGAAGGTGCAGGTCATTTTCAGAGGCTCTTGGACGGGCCGCCTACCGAGAGTGGAAATCCTTAATTACACCCTTCTGCCTCGGAATCCATCTTCCCGGCAGTGTCCTGCACTCCTACCTCTTCGGGTGACTCAGCTGACCTGAAATGCCCACCCTATGAAAGATCAAGAAAAGTAGTTTTCTAAGAAGGTTAGAGGTTTGATTACACAGAGAAGTGCTTCCACTTTGGTCCAAAGCAATTACCCGCCCTCTCCTCCTGTTCCTCCCCCCTCACCCAGTCCCCCCCAGGCCCGCGACCCAGAGAAGAAAGGGGCAGACCCCCCCACCAGCAAGCACGTACCCCCGCACTTTGTAGGTGCGTGTGAATTTCAAATGGCGCTGTAAGTTCATTAGTGTTTGCAATCAGCGGCGGGCAGACCCCTCATCAGAGCCGAAAGCCGGCAAGAGCCATTCATCAGCGTGAAGTGTTATTCACGGATGACCCTTAAATCACGGCAAGAGTAGTAGATGCGCTGATTGGTCACAGCATGGGAGCCTTGGAGCTTTCCCGTCCCCGACGCGGCCTGGAGGAGGGAAGAAGGGAGGGGCGGCGAACGTGGTTCAGTCCGGCAAATCCCATTTGACAGAAAAAGGCAGTAAACCGGGAATCTCTTTTTTTGAATAAAGAAGAAGAAGAAATAAAGTACCTGTCATCTTGACAAGTGGCGGAGCGGAGGAGTCCGGGATTATAAATGATCACAGCCCGGTCCAGCTCGCCCTGTGATTGGGCTCTCCCGCGATCTGCACTGGGGGAAGCGCATGGTAGGCTCCTCTCCTCTCGCACACACTCGCGCGCGCACACACGCGCACACACACACACACACACGGACACGTGTACGCGCCAGTGTCTCGGGCACACTCGGCCCAGCGCGTGCCCCCGTCACACAATTAAGGTCCTGGATGCTGCTCCCTGGCACGGCGCCCCGCTCGCCTCCTCACCTTTTCCTCCTCCTCTTCCTCCTCCCTCACCGCCGCCGTCCACCGGCGCCCCCGCCGAGAACCGAAAACTCCGGCGCGGCCTCTCGGGCCGAGCGGGAGCCTTAGAGGGGCCGGCGGGAAGGGAGAGGGGGAGAGCGCGGGGGAGAAAAAGAAAGTGAACTCATTGGCGCTCCGGCGCGCGCTGCCCTCCCCTCGACGCGCCCCTCGCCCGCCGCGGCCGGGCGGTGGGCAGGGAAGGAAGTTGTAACACTTGCCGCTCTCGCCCCCTCCCGGCCCCCCTCCCCCGCCCCCCGAGCTCCCACGCTCCGCTCCCTCGGCGGGGCCCCCTCCCCCGCGCCCGGCTCCTTTGAATTTAGCCAAGTGCTGTGTGTGCGCGCTGCTCGGGTGGACGCGGCGGCTGCGGCCGGGGAGCGAGGCGGCGGCGCGGGCGAGCCGAGCGCGGTAAGTGCGGCGCCGCCGCCGGCGCGCCCTCCTTCCTTTCTGGGGTCCTAGTGCCCGGGCCGCGCGGCGCCGGGAGCGGGAGGGCGGGCGGGCGAGCGGGAGCCGGCGCGGACGGCGGCGCGGGAGGCGGCAGCAGGTTGGCCGGCCCGGGGGGCCCGGGAGCATCCGTCTCGTCGGCGCGCGGTCTCCCCGGTCTGGCCTCCGCGCTCCCGGCCTCTCGGTCCCCGCCCCTCCCTCGCGTCTGTCACCTCGGGCTGCCGGCTCAGGTGGGAACTTGGCCCGCGAGGAGCCGGGCGCGGCGCCGCGGTTCCGGGGAGCCCCGGGCTCGCGGGCTCCCCGAGAAAGGCAGCCCGGGGGCTGGGCGCTCAGTGGGGGCAGGGAGTCCAGCCGGCCCGGCTCGGGTCGGGGGGCTCCCCAGTTTGGTGGCGGGGCGCCACGTCCTCTGAGAAGGTGTCTGCGAAGATCCTTCGGGGCTTCCAGCGAGCGGGAAGCCCTGAAATGTCACCACTCTGCGGGGGAGGTGAAAATGGGGCTTCTCCAACTGCCGGGGAGCCGAGTTGGGGGTGAAGGAGGACGGGAAAGGGGCCGCGGTGGCGTGGGGAGTGCTAGAGCTCGTCTGAAACTTCATCTGGAAACTCTGGATGGGGCTGGAAACAAACAAATACCCTGAACAGGGCGTTTGAAAAATGACGGATTTAGGAACCTGCAACTCAGTCTCAGACTGGGTCGTGTTTTACAGCCCATTGGAAGACGCTTCCAGTGTTTTAGGTTGAGGGGGTCCGGGTCTGATCTCTGCCGAACACCTTGGGATGCGGTTTGGATTCCATTCTTACCGCCTCACCTCTAAAGGAGTCCTAATGGGAACCTGCTACTAATTCTTACTGAGGAGGAAGGGTAACAGGTAATTCTGCCGTGCAGGACAGCAGATAGGTTTGCTTTCTGAAGGCGTGATCGTCTAAAGCTAGAGAAAAGTTTCCAGGTACTTTTGGGTAAGTGCTGTGGAAGTGAAAGGGTGAGGGCAGTCCAAGCACTTTTTTTTTTTTTTTTTTTTTTTACAGGGCCCCAGACAGCTGGGATTCCGGAGATCAGGACTGTGTCTTCATAATACTCTGATTTCTTATCTTCTGACAATGTATTTGTCAAACATCTGTAGGCTCTGGCAGAATCCACTGGGTGGTCTTTTCACTAGAAATAGAAATATGTTCAGGCATTACCTTTCCTCTCTGTTGTCAAAAACAAAACAAAACAAAACAAAACAAAACAAAAAGACAGGGCTAGCATCTTTGGAAAGCCTGAAAGGGGACTCGGAAAGGTGGTATAGCAACTGAGCAGAACTTGTGGTTTGATTCTTTTAGTGAATTTGTTTAGAATGCGGTGCATACCCTCCTCCACCTGGGTGCCTACCTGGAAAAGTATTTGTGGTCTATCTAGCATGTTAGGAACAGAGTTTAGAATTAAGAGACTATAACTGAAAACTAATTATAGATTTTAATATTTCAGTTGAAACAAAAATTTTGCAAATACACCAACGGTCTTGCTTTGTACACTCCTTAATACATTCTTCATGATCTAAAACTTCTAGCTTTTATTTCTTAATGTATGAAATTCTTGTAAGAGCCTTGAAACTTTCGATTTGTGATTCCAAATGCAGAGCAAATATTTAATTCTTGCTCTAAGAGTGAGAGGTTAGTTCAGTAATAAGACTTGCTAATCCCACTTCAAAATGTCATGGCATTCACAAATTATTCCTAAATTCTTCAAAGATAAGGTTTTGTAATGAGTTTAAGTTATTCTATTGTGTATTTCAGGATTGAATGTATCTCTCTTCCTGTTGCATTTTCCTTAGCAATTTGCCTTTTTTCTTGTTTGAATTTTAGTATTCTTCTTACTCAAAGATGTCATTTTTGCTAGTGGTCAATATATTATATTTTAGACAATTTAAAAAAGAATATATATTATGAAAGAAAGTAGTTCCTTTAAGCAAAACAGGTATATTTTTACATATACTACACAATTTTCATGAAAATGTATTTATGTACTGATAACTATGCCACTGCTTACATATTTGAAAAATACATTAGTATCCTGTGCCAACGGCATTAATGTTAGCAACTAATTGAATATCGACCCTAGTGAGGATTTCTTAATCATGTAAAATAAAGCAGATAAAATTATAGTAGAATTCTGACTAATTTTTTTTTCCATATTGAGTCATTTTGCATGGCTGAGTTTATTTTCTAGAAGGAAATGTTTTAGGTAAATTATAGAGGCTTTTCTTACTATGATCTTATAGGCGTGTCGTGAGTCTTTTGGTTAGAAAAGAGAACCTGCTTTATTAGGGTGAAGACAAAGAAAGATAAAGATGCTTATCGTTGAATAGAAGAAAGCACCTAAATAGAGTGAAAAGTTTTAAATTTATTCGCAAAGAAAGCCCAGCTAAATAGTAATAATCCAGTTACAAGTTCAAGCTCCTCTTCCTTAGCTTTGCTTCTGAAAGCCAAGAGTTAAAATTATTTCCTTTGTAGAGAGCTAAGCAAATAAGAAACCAGGCAAAAGTGTATGGCTATCGTTGTGAGTGGAATGACCTATCAGGAATACTTGATCAACTTTGAGCTTAATGTACAAAAAACGATGTTTTTCCAATAGCTGTGAAAGCATCTTTGGAAATACTCAAGTTTGTCCTTCCTACAGTGGTAGTGGGAAGTTAGTCCTGAAGATAGTCAGTGTCTAATATAAAAGTGCCATAAAGACAGTTTTATTTGCTTATTAATATTGATCATTTTAATAAACACATTACCTCCTTTTTATTACGCTCTATTTATCCCTTTAAAATTTTATTTCTGGGCAAATGAGGAATGTCATCAAGGTATTATTCTTATGTGAATCAATGTATTCAACGGTGTTAATCACCAGTGTCTGCCCTTTTCCTGAAGATGTGTTGTAGAAACCTGTTAGGCATGTCCATTGACACATTGTTTATCTCCCCAGTGTTTCATTTGATAGCCAAATGTCTATTTTGACCTTCAGAACATACTCTCATCACTTCGATTGAGAATATGAGTAAAGAATACAGTAATTTGCTATTAAACTTTTACTCTGATCCATACTCATTTTATATTCTTTTGAATTTTCAGTTAAAGCCAGTGTCCATATTTGTTTTATACAGTGGAATGATAGTCTGGAGAAGAATTTAACACCCATTCAAAATAAAGAAGTGTACTGAGAAGCTAGCATAATAATGTTATGCTATTTAAAAGTTTTAATAACTGAGTCTTAAAAATTATATCATGTAAGCTTCTTTTAGGACACATTCAAATCCTTATATTTGGATGTTTTAAGAATCCTGATGGACATTTTTAACTAAAAAAAAAAAAAACTTCTAAGTTTCAGAACTGATTAATTGTTGTGTCTTATAAAAACTGATTTATTTCATACTTTTTTATACTAAGCATTACCATTATGAAGCTCTCCTTCTAATTGAGATTAATGTTTCTGAGCAAAGAAGTGGTTTAGAGGGCTGCATTCATTTTGAGTGCTGTTGTAATCAATTTTAGATACAGCATTCCACAGTGGGTCAGTCTGCATCCAAACCTGCCCTATTATGTAGAATTAACTTGTTGGTGATTGATAGTAATACTCCTACATCTTGAGAAGTCATTTGTTTCCAAACAAGTGTGATGGCTTGTATGAGTTTTAAAATATTGCTTCTTATAATTAAAACATCCTTTTGGGGACTTAATTTGAACTTTCTCTAAGAATTCTATAAACCTCGAGGAAGCAATTCATTAATACATATTCAACCGCAATAGCCTTTTTTTCCTCCGAATACAATATGCCTCAGGTGTATTTTCTTGTTCATCAAAGGGCTTTCTGGTCTTTTGGAGTCATGAGTGATAAACATTATACATCGAGGTTATTTCCCTTTTTGTTTATATCAATATTCTAGTTGAGTTTTTCAAGGAATTCTTAGAATTATAGATCTACATCTCACACATGTGTTATAACTTTATTTTAGAAGATGGTAGGTATAATCTTGACAATGAAAGGTATAGGGAGGTAATTCTTTATCCTCTTTGGAAACCTGGAAAGATAGTGAATATTATCATCCCTATGGTGATGTTTGCATTTGTACCTTAGTTGTGTCTGGTCTCAACTTTATCATCATTTTGTTCTCTTCCAAAAGACCACATGAAGATTTTCTTGGACTTTGGCCCATATTGCATGGCTTACTGTGATATATGCTTATAGTCTCAATAAAATAAAATATTAAAAGCACAAAATATAAGATTAATATAGATAAGTCTTCTAATATAGCCACCACCTATAGGATTTTTAAATACAGATGTAACTGCTTTGTAGTGAATGTGAAGTTCCCACAGTGACGTTGTTTTCTGCTTTCAGGGAGAAAAAGACTTGGTAGGAAATATATTTATTATATTTTAATTTTCTTCACTGTAATGTTAGATTATGTACACTGAATTAGTGCTGTTCCAGTTAAGAACATTCATTTAAAACAGTTTAAAATGCCAAAATAATGTACTTAAAAATGCCATTTTCAAAGCATCATCTTAGCCACCCGTTGGAATATAAACTTTCAAAATGCAGAAATATGCTCAAAGATATGTAGGTGTTTCAAACACCTAAACCATATTAGGATTCCGTCACTGGAAGCAATGTAGGTTTGTTTTGTTTTGTTTTTATGATTTCGATTAAACAACTCAGGTGACTGGGCAGTTAGAACAACTCTGTAGAATTCCTGTAGAAGAAAGTAATCTACTGAAACCTGCTTCTTTCTATTTCAGATAAGTCACCGAGCAAATTAACGTCAGTATCTTAGAATGTACTCACAAGCCATATGAATATATGATTGATACCATATCATATAATAATAATTACAGCAATTATTATTATAGCAATAATAAAAAGGAGTCTTTACTACTCCACGGGTACCCTGGCAGTCTAGAGCTGGCTTTGACTTTTCAAACAAGTTTGTGATAGGTGGCAGTCTTAACTGAATTCCAAGACATCAGTAGATGGCTTTAATGTTTCAAGAGCGTCTGTAGAGTAGTACATCACATCCCCAAACTATGGCTGTAGTGTTTCCTGTGAGTTAAGGAGTGGATGATCACTAACGGAGAGATGGCAGTTTTAAAAATCATCTTCCCCACATCTGCAGTCCTCTCTGGCTTCTTGTGGAACATCAAAAAAAAAAAAAAAAGATTATCCCTTTTGAAAATGAAGTGTTTTGAGAAAAACAAGTGCCTATATTCACACTTATATTTTCATGGTCAATTATGTAAAAGTTACCGTGAGATGCTCTTTGATGACAAAGTGATTTCCAGTATGGTGGAAGACTTCTTACTTCAATTACAGAAGTTGGGGAGCAGTGGGCTGCTGTGATTTGGTTTGCCCTGGGGCGGGGTCATATTATTTAATAATAAGCGGCTCTTTTAGAACTGGGTCTCCTGGGTCTCTGCCTCAAAACCAATGGGAGATACAGAGAGAAAAAGAGGGGAAGAGGGAGAAGTGAAGAAGAGGAAGAGGAGAAAATATGAGTATGAAAATCCTTTATAAAGAGTGATAGTTCTTTGAGCATTTTCTGTGTGTAGCAGTGCTTTTGACAGGAAAAGCGATCTATAAGGGGCAAATTTGGTCAGTGCAAGTTAATTGGGTAAGTACAGAAGAAAATTAACTTCTGAATTTTTTCACTTTTAAGTATTTGCATTTTAGATCCAAGAATATGAGCATCATTAGTTCTTTTTTAAATTAATCCAAGAAATTCCAAATATTGTATATGGTTCTTCATATTGACAGAGAAAAGAAAATGTGTTAACAGTTCTATTTGATAAGTATGTTTTCTTTGCATATGGGACTGAACGCCAAATTATAATTTTATAATTCTCAGATTTATAAAGAGACTTAAAAACAAACACTCCAATTACTTTAAGTGATCATTTATGAGGCGACTCCCAAGGTCACTTATCTTTGAAGATAAAGCTCATAATCAATATATTTTAGTCATTCTGTCATTTCTTCGATTATTAGTTACACTTGCCAGAGTCTTGTGATAATTCCTCGTCACATTGCCATGATTTAGAAAGAAATAACAGCTTGGTAATGACTATCTGCCTTCAGCCATAGTCTGAACCACATCTGAAAAGTAGGATGACATGAATTCATGGTTCCTGCTCTTTCCAGGAAAAAAAAGGAAAGAAAGAAAGAAAGAAGGAAAAAAGAAAAGCTATTGTTTTATAAGAATGGATTATTTCATCTCGAGTTCAGTTAAACTCAACTAATATTTTACGATTAGGATTGTGGACCCACCATCATTGTGAGGAAGTGAGGTGTCTTTTTGATTACAGGGGCGTTTCCTAAGAGAGGTCCTTCTGTCCCCCAGGAAGCTCTAGCATCCCTATTGTGGCCAGCATTTGGCTTCCGTGCTAGAGAGCTACCTTAGGAGAGCTAAAATGCTGGGACAGCACGTTGGAAGGTATATTATGCAGAGAGTGATGAGACAGGACCGGAATTAACTTAATTTACAGTGAGGCATGCATGAAGTATATTAACGAGTTTGCGTGAAGCACTTGTAACTATATTAATATTGGGATATGTTTATTTCGGTAATTATGAAAGTGATCCTACTGAGAAGTGTACTTGTTTATTCTCAGTCTACCAAATGCTCTTTTAAAATGTGACATCTATGCTAATACCTTTATCAGAGAATTTGAAATTTGTCAACATGTAGGTGGAAAAAATTGGCAAGGGACTGGTCCTTTTTTGCATAGCTCTTTTCCAAAAAAAAAAAAAAAAAAAAAAAAAAAAGCTGGCACAGGCTTGTCTTTTAAAATAATTATGAAAGCCAGAAGACAGCTGTAAATTTTATTTCTTTCAGAATTTATAATAACTTCCAGCTAAAGAAAGCTGTCAGACCTATAGTTCTTGAAGAGCAAATCTGACTTCTTTTTTCCTCTGAAGAATAACAACAAAAAAGCATCTTAAACAGTGTTATTACCTTTTTCTATATTTACAACCAAAAATGAAATATTTAAAATGTAAACTTTTTCACTTAAATTTTGTGTAGTGATAAGGATAACAACTGTTGACAAAAATACTGCAAGTCGTAATTAATTTAAATAAATATAGAAAAGTGATTCAGTATAATATCAAAAAGGAATAAGAGCTATCATACAACAACCATATTTTGTCTCTTGATTGTCACAAAAATGAGACATTCTTCCTACAGCAATATTGCTGGATTTTATGATACCATCAATACTAGTTTGGAGAATAACTTGACACAATCAAATTAACTAAAATATTAATCCTCTTCATGCTCTCCTTAAGAAACATTTCTAGAGAGTTAGAAAGCTCTCGAAAAGAATCGTACGTTCCAGCAAAAAATGTTTGTTGCCTTACAAAGCTGTCTATGGATTTGGGTTCAGAAAGGGGTGAAGGTCGAGGAGAACTTCTTCCAGAATGTTATCATTCAAATTAAAAGGAAACAGACTTTTTCTATCTGTAATATATTTCTGAGTGGATATTTCGATCTTAATTTTCAACCAGTCTTTCTCTAATGAAGCTGCTAGCATATTTAACATTTAAAATAAGTTTCAATTTAAACAAAAATTAAAGTTGTTTCTCATAGTTCATTTGTGCTGTCAAACCAGGATTAAATCCTCACTTTCAGAGTAATTTTTATGCTGCCCTGTAACTTCTTGCCAAAGAGAAATAGGATAGCCTATTTTGCATTTCCTGTGATTGGAAAATTACCTGAAACAAAATTCTCCCTTACCCGGTTACTTTTGCCCTAGAGTATACAATCTCTGAATGAGAACCTGGCATTACAAAAAATTTTATAAACAATATTGGCATGTTAAGTTAATTTGCCAAAAAGATTTCTTTCTTTGTTGTTAATTTTAAATGTTACATGTGTGGCAGATAAGAAAACTTTTTAAATGTTTTCTCTCTTGTGTTTTGATCGTGGTATAATTTCTTAATTTTTGTTTTAATTTGTATGATATTAGGTGGTATAGTATATGTTTAGTGTTATGATTTTGAAGGAAAATAATGTGGGGTAATAAGGATATAATATAAAAAATAAATGTAAAATTATTCATATAGAATTTGAAGCACAATGCATTATAGTTAAAAATGCAGTGTCAAATGGAAATCTTCATTTTATATATTCAAATTCAAATACTGTTTTGCTGATGATGTAAATAATTAGATCTCAGTAATTAAATTATGTAGTTACTGCTTTTATCTTTTACATGGTTCCACTAATCAGAACTTCATATTTTTATTTAAATGGATATTGTGCTCTATAGTCCACAATTAAGAAATCCAAAAATATTGGTAATCAAAACATACACTAACTCCAATATAAATTTTTTTCCAGTATAAGTTTTTAAAGAACCCAATAGGAATTAAGATGATTAGGTAAATCTAGTGTTCTAGAAATCATAGAAACAGTTTAATGAACATTTAGACAATGTTGCATTGTCTAAACACTGGGAGACTGACTGTTCATTAATATATATGTTTGCAATATCCACACAGATCACCAAAAAGTTACTTATTACAAAACTGAAAGATGAATGATGTATTGATATTATTTTCTTTAAGTCACACAGCAGGAATGCATTTGTAAAATAAAAGTTACATTTTAAGGTACATCATTTATTGGTATTATGGTTTAAAGTGATCTCAATAAAATCCATAGTATCTTGCATTTCATGTAAGTATGATGTTAGCAAGTTGAGTCAGCCCTCAGTCAGTATCTCCATGGCGAAAGTCTAATCTCTTCTACTTCAAGTTTTATGTAAAATCTGCACTTTGCAATGACATACTTCATCCCCACTGTGCAGGTGTTTCTGAGATTTTGACAAAGGAGAGATCTGAAGGAGAGGACTGAGTGCTTGTTTTAAGAGATGCCCTCAGTTAATTCTGCTCATATCATCTGATGAAAGTAGCTTTTAAAACTGTATTATACTTCAGATAGGGATTTTAACATATCAAGTTGGTGAATTTCATATGAAGCTATCAGCAAAGGGTAATTTTGACTTACTTAAAACAAATCATTAATGTATCACGTATTTCATTTAAATGTGATACAAGGTATATGAATTGGTTGTGTAATTACCATTTGAGCTTTGAAAAGACTATAATTCACATAAAAATTTTTAAATGTTGAAAGCAAATTACTAGTAGTTCTCAGTCTTAGAAATTGTTATCAGTGTAAGCCTTCGAGGGACTGCTTCATTTATTCATTTTTTTTTTGTTATCTTGCTTTTACTTTTTTTCAAAAAAAATGTACCTTCTGTGGTATTATCACTTAATTTTAAGTCTAGAACATAAACATTTGACTTGGGAATAGAGGTCAATTATTAGTCTACGTTATGTATTTTTTTTTTCCCCAAAGGAAAGTTTCTCAAGCCTTTCTGGGTGAGGTTCTGATTCTTTTAGGATTAAGAAGCATTGGTATAAATGGCTAATTTTGGTAGAAGAGTGTTACATAGTTTTTAAGTCCTCGTTATTACTTTTAAAAGAATATCCCATCAGGAGTAGGAAGCTTTGTGGATAAGCTGCCACTCTTTGATGAAGGATTATGCATTCTCCCCTAAATCTGTGATCCCAGAATGTGTTACACAATGGTTTTATCAAGTAGCACTGGACTAGCTTGGCCATCATTTCATTTCCTTGAATAAGTTAATTGCTTCCTTTCCTAAATCTAATATTTATGTAGAATTTTAGTCTAAATATACATTTTAGACATTAATAGATCCAACTCCTAAAATCCAGAGGTTAATCATTTGATGCAAGATAATGAAGCCAGATGACAAGTGAATCAAGTGAATTGATTCTTGTGGGGTACCCTGTCATTTAAGTGGTTTGTGTCCTCAGTCCCATCTGCAGAGTCTGGCCTGACTGAAGTTCCTTATGAGCTTTTCTGTGTTCGTGCTATTCAAAGCAAATTGTGACAGAAAAAACAGCATACAAAAATGAAGCCATCGCATATTATTAGTTAATTTTCTCTGAACATGTATGCAAAAAGTGAGCCTATCATAGCATGCTTTGGTCATGGCTTACAAAAAAGAATGAATATTTTGTTATGTGATTATATTCCCATCATAATGAGTAATTGCTAGCAGAGCATTAAGGGTATGATAAAAAAAAATGTGTCATGTTCTAGGGAGATTTTTTTAAATAAAAAAAAACATTAAAAATGGAATGCTCAATTCATCCTACTAAATAATCAATTATCAAATATTGATTAATTAAGACACTTTAACTGCAGGACACAGTGATGCCACATAAAAAAGCATAATTTATTATACAACTAGTTTTCCTTAATAAACAGTTCTTATTTCTGAGCCTACTAACTTTTTAAAGTTAAAAAAAAAAAAAGCAAAGTTTACTATAAAAATTGCAAAGTGCGGAAGTAAGTAAATGGTTTTACAATTTAAATCATTCTAGTTTTTGTATACTTTCACTGAATCGTACTATATAAACTTCAGAAGATGACTCTGTAATGTTACTGTCCTTGTTCTGAGTTATTAGCCTCTTAAACTTTTAGATTCATATGTCTTTCACAATGGGTATACATTGTGAAAGACATATGAATCTAAAAACTTGGTTTTATTTTTAAATATTATGTTGAACAGATTTATGAAAAGCTATTTTAAAATATCACCTTTAATGATCACTTTAATAAAATAATTGATTATGTAAACCTTCATAAAAGATTCTAGGGTTTTATAATTAGTATAAATATGAGGTTAAAAAATAAACCATACTATCTAGAAACTAGCTAGATGTAACAAAGTTTCAAGTACTTTATAAGGGAAGGAAAAAATGAAACAAGAGGGATCCAGAGGGAGACAAACCATAAGTGACTCTTAATCTCGCAAAACAAACTGAGGGTTGCTGGGGGGTGGGGGGATGGGGAGAGGGTGGTGGGGTTATGGACATGGGGGAGGGTATGTGCTGTGGTGAGTGCTGTGAAGTGTGTAAACCTGGCGATTCACAGACCTGTACCCCTGGGGCAAATATACATTATATGTTAATAAAAATAAGAAAAAAAGTAAAAAAGAGATTTTTAGAAGAATTTAATTAAGACCTTAAAATGTTTTATATAATATTTGTCCAAATTTCAAATTTGTTATTTTTAGGAAAACATAGGATTTAACACACTGCAAAATAATTGGTTGAAAAACATTCATCATTATGTTTCCTGTTTTTACTTTTTGGAATATATGTGTTTTAATATCACGTGTAAAAGTAATACAGATTAAGGATTTTGAAGAGCAGAGGCTTTTTTATTTCTCTTTCATCGGCTCTGTAGTTGAACCCTTACAATCTCTTTCTTCATTATTCTAAGCCACTATCAGATTCTAATCTTTGCTGCGTCCACAGCTGTTAGAGGATTTTTTTTTGGCAAGTGTAATTACAAATACATGTGTTTTGTGCACCTCACTTCCTATAAATGCTTATAGAGGAAGATGAAAGGGGAGCAGGACGGGCTGTGTACAGGTGCACGGGTGATTCTGTTTGTTTTCAAATCATTATGTCAGTGGTTACGAGGAAGAATTACAAAAATGAAAACACAGCAACTTTGGCTTCAGTGATGTTCGGCAATAAAAATCACTGAAAATTTAATAATTTCTCGACAACAAGTACCCTTTTATGGAGTTAAGTACCACCGAATTGAGTGGTTTCCACATTTCTTTGGGTCACATGTCTGCAGTGATGGTCATAATTTAAACTCTAAGCAAAATATGATAGTTTTTTTTTCACTTCTTAAAAACCCATTAGAAGATGACATTGTAGAGAGAAATTTATTAATCTCTTGCATTTATTTGAATGTGCCAAGCTGGAGAATGATTGATGTCACATGGGCACTTAACAAATGTACAGTGATATAACCCTGCAGAAATTAGAGTGCTTTCTGGAGAAAATTCAACATATTCGCGTGCATTAATATTATTTATAGAACAACACTGGAAACTAGCTATGTATAAACCCTAAGAAATGTGAAGTGTGTCAACTTTTAAGGACATCCTGTCTTCATTATTTATAATATCTCTCTTTCATACTATCAGAATGTTTCCATCTCTGTAGACAGCGGGATTGGCTATCTCTAGGAATAAGTAAAGGTACTTCCTGTGATTAGAAAAGTGTAGAAGATGACTCAGTTCAATACTTACTACTTTTAGGAAGGTGTCAAAGATGTTGCATAGAAACACAATTATTTTTGTTTTCCTCTCATTTGAGATTCTAGAGAATATCTGTTGCCTGATAAAAATTCTTTGGAGAGCAGGGAGGGGAGGATGGGAAGTGGGATAAATCAGGCTTCATTTGGAAAAGATAGGCCTACACGTGGTTCATTATGTTTTTGCTGCTTTTCATGTAAGCGTCTTGATCAGGGGAGAGGGTCTTCAGAATGTAAAGCCAAAATAGCCACAAGCACTTTAGTTTCCAGAAAGCTTTTGAGAATTGTATAGAGGAGGAAATGTACTGCTTACCCTTCAAAGCTTGAAAATTTTCCCCTTTTATATTTAATGTAATAGAAATTAATAGTGAACCGCTGCCATTGTTCCTATAAAAATTATGAGCCTATATAGATGTATTAGAGCTCTGCTCAGATTTGAACATCCATCTTTCTTTTTAATGTGTGCCTTACTTCCACAGGCATTTTCCCTTTTCATTTAAATCAAACCCCAAGTGTTTCGTCAGTGTTCTGTGTCCAAGTGACTGTGTCCTGGGGAAGATTAGAAGGAACGAGACATGATCTCAGACCCCTAGGAAGTTTTCACTTCTAGGTGAGGCATGATGTAAGAGATAAGAGATAGTTATTAAGGTTATTAAGAAAGCTGAGAGAAGTATTGGAAGAACTACTGCTTTGGTCACATCATACTCTAATAGCCTGTGGGTCTTTGAAATGGCAGAGAACTGAAGGGAACACAGCATCTAAGGCTTTCAGCACACAGCTTGCCTGCAGCCTACAGACATTAGCAGAGCCTTGAAACTCCATGGACGTTGGAAGGGACATGAGGCAGTAACTACTGACAAACAACAGAAGTGCCCTGGGGCTCACAAGTATTTAAAAGGATAGACAGCTGAGTGAATCAGAACACGGGCCTTATACTTCTCCCATGCAGGCATGGCTGTAGACACCCGACAACAAGGGTCATGAAGAGCCAGCGACCTGGAAGAGCAAAGAGTGGCCATTTGCCTCCTTCCCTGTGGAGTAACTCGGCAAAATGTTTGCTGCAAGCTTATCCACAAAAGTGCTGCAAAGGCAGAGGCCCTACTCTCCCATCCTCAGCATAGCTAGTTTCCAGCACAGTGCCTGGCCCATCAGGTAATAAGTGATGTGGGAATGAAATGTTCCTTCACTCCATGTCTGTGGCAGGTGTCCTCACTAAAGAAGAGCTCCTTCCTACAAAAGCTTTGTGGTCTCTAGACTTAGGTCATCCCCTAGGACCACTCAAATTCTCAGAGTATATATTCTGTCATTTTAAGATTGCCTCTGATTCATGTTAAGTCTGGGGTACCCACAATAAGTTGTTGGCATTTAAATGAAAACAGAAGATAGGGCTGAAGACAATAGATCTCTGAAAAAATTAACAGTTGACATGGAGAGGTAAGGGGATTCCAAGACAGGGAAACCAAATGAGCAACAACAATCGGCCACGGCAAGCCAAATTAGCAAACAGGTGAGGACAGCGCCAGCAAGGTAAGGGTGGGGGGGGATGAATGAAATTGTTAGTTTCACATCACGTTTGTGCTTCTACACAGATACACGTTCTTTCCTAGTTCCTAAAATATGTAGTTCTCTTTGTCTTTCATTTTTCCACTTTTGAAAGAGACATGCACACAGAGAACTGTTTCTATACTATTAGAAAAACAGCAGAGCCAGTTTGATAATAAATAACATTAGTGTCATCTTAGAGGCAGAGACCTGGGGTGATGGGAACTGGGCACTGAAGGACACAGGCTTCGTCCAAAAGGAGACTCCACGTCACACCTCTAGACTGGTTGTTGCCATGTGGGGGTGAAACAGTGTTGCCAGATTGCAAGAATTTTCAAGAAATGCCAGAATATGAATTATGTGAGATCTCTAGATTTTTAAATGTTGGCTCATTAAAAAAAAAAAAAAAAAAAAAGGCAACGCACAAAACACACAGATCAAACAAAACACGTCGGCAGGCTGCTTTTGGCAGTTGGGCCACCAGTTTGCAACCTGTGATAGAGATGCAGAGATCTGCAGGATGTCTCCGGGAGATTGTGTGTGAGCGGCAGGAAGGGAGCAGAGGATCCCCCATGGAAAAATCTGTGAGGAGCTTGGAGAGGGAGCTTGGGCCCAGATTGTGGATTATCTTAAATGTCATCCTCTTCTACCCATGTTGAAGGAAAAAAAAAATTGTTTGCAGTGTATAGTACACTTTTTCCGGCTTTAAAACAGAGACTCAGGTTGCCAGCAAGCCTTCTAGAAGCATTATTCATGCTAAGTCAGGAAAGGGTTAAGGGACAGTAGCAGTTAGACCCCGTCCTTCTGACCTTTCCCTCAGATCCTTCTCTCCCTGTCTCCCTCCTCTGCCCGCCAGGGACTGAAGGTACCAGCCTCTTGATACCTCTCATACACCTGTACTTTCGGAAAACTCCAATATGCAAGCTATAGCTTATCTATTTTTCTTTCTTTTTTTTTTAAAGATTTTATTTATTTATTTGACAGATCACGATTGGCAGAGAGACAGGCAGAGAGAGAGAGAGAGAGGAGGAAGCAGGCTTCCTGCTGAGCAGAGAGCCCGATGCGGGGCTCGATCCCAGGACCCCAGGATCATGACCTGAGCCGAAGGCGGAGGCTGTAACCCACTGAGCCATCCGGGCGCCCCGCTAATCTATTTTTCTACCAGCATTTGAATACTCCCTGAATCCAGACACTACGTTCTATAGGAGAGGAAAATCCGAAGTTAAAGAGGACATATTGGATTAGGTCATACCCATTACATTAATTGGATAAAAAAGAACACTTCAGTTCCCTTGGCACGCTGTTTTTCATTGTTTTATGCTGACTGAGTTGGGCTTTGGAACTAGAGAAGGCTGCTCAAATCCCATTTCTGTCATTGATTTCCTGGGTCACCCTGGGTAAACCCACCCTGTCTCTGAGCCTCAGTTCCCTATCTGAACAACAGGATTGGTAATAACGGCTGGTGGCATTGCTGCCTATGGTCAAGAGCCTGGTACCGAGCCCTGCACGCTGAGGATACCACGGTGGCGTGATCATTGTCCCTGGGGTGGCTGTCGCTGACTCCTGATAGTGAATGTGGTGCTCACTAGCTCAGGGCTTCATTTGAGTTTTGGAATCAAATTGGGAGACCCAAATCAAGCCCCATGGGGCCCCTTGGTTCCTTTAATCTTCATCCAAAAACTGGGGTGCTGACATACCCGCTTGCGGGGTTGAGGGGATGTGAATCTGAAAGAACTGAAGCACGGAGAGAGATTACCTAGTAACAGGGGTGTCATGGGACATCCTGTGTGTGCGCGGAGGTGTGTGTGTGGAGAGAGGAGCGCGTGCCATCCGGCAGCCGGACCGCTGCCATCCTAGCTCTCTAAATTAGCGAAGAAGAACCAACAGCAGTCACAGAGCTCCTTCTCTTTACTTGGGCTGTCACCTAGAAGATCTCTCTTAATTAATGGATATTTTTTAACAGCATTGATTCTCTGGCTTGCCAAGTTACTGATTAGAAGTGGCAAATTCAGGGGGAGGAGGAATGGAGATACTGCTCCGGTGGGGGCTGTGGCTAACTAGGAAAGTCACACGTGCAAGGGCTCGGCCAGAGAGCAGCACACACAAGGGCACTGATTCGAGTCCTGAATGCTCATCAGTTTGGTACAGATTCACTTTAAAGAAGGGAGGGCAAAGTCTGTGATATTTTCCAAACATTTACATGAAAAGGATGAAAAGATTTTTGGCATTTCAAGGAGTATAAGATTCATCTCTAAAAGGTATTCAAAGACACGTTCCTTAATGATGTCAGATAACTAGACTATTTTGTAGGAGGGAAAAAAAACCATTTTGACAGGGTCAGCATTTTAAGTATATCCTGGTTCATATTTTTAAAATGAAAATAGTCATTTTTTCCCACATGACTGTTAGAATTACATATGTATACACAAATATACATAGAAGAATAATAAATAGTATGAGTTATATAAATAATAGGCAAATATAACAAAAATAAGCTATATGAATATGTAAATGGTATATATATGCATTATATATTTATAAATTATTTTATATATTATATATGAATTGTAATACTTAGAGATGCTAGGAAAGTTTTCATGAAAATTTTGTGCTCAAATTTAAAACCTACTGATATATTAAGTAGAAATAATTACAAAACAAAGCAGAGCATAATGAAAATGTTTCCATTTAACTAACAGAATTACTTAGCATTTGGATATATCTTGTTTGTTTCTTTCAAATAGATGGGATACAAAACATATCCACTAGCATATTAGTTAGCCCAGTGGATTTCTCAATGTTTTGCTGAAAAGCAAATTTTAAACATTTGTCTGAAATGTTCCTTGGCTGCAACGGAAGGTGGCTGCTGTGTTCTTTTTTGAGCTCTGATGTCTTTATTACATTATCATTTATTAAGCATCTGTTATGAGTCTAACATTGGTTTAGGCTTTGTGAGGAAGGGATACAAAAATGAAGAGGATGTAGATTTCAGAAGCCCTGAAGAAACAGGCACAAATTAGATGGGGGTCCTGAGGACATGGAGCTAGAGTGGAATCTGAAGGCGTCACTTGAGCTGTCCACCCACAGGAACTCAAGGAAGGGAGAGGAGTGTGTAGGGTGGGAGCCGTTCTCCAGCACCTCAACTTCATCATTTCCAGGACAATATTCTTGGTGGCTCCTTCTCTCAGGCTTGAGGACTAACGCTGCCCCTTCTGTGTCTGTGCCATCTTTGAGCACACAAGCTAGAAGTCTAAGAGCCGTCTTCAGGATGGTTCCATTGCTCCCTACTCATGTCTGACCCATCATCAAATCCTGCTGATTCTCGTGCTGTGGAGTTTCAGTGCCGTTGCTCCTTTCCATCCTCACTGCCAATTTCCTTATTTGGGCTCTCATCATACCTCATCTTGATGACGAATGATGTCCTCTAACTGGGCTTCCTGCCACCCAACTCACGTCTCTCCCATCCATTTTTCTAGATTGCCCCTAGGGAATATTCTTCCTGATATCCTGATCTGGTCATGTCCTTGGCTCATGAACTCACAGTGGCCCCCCTTTGTCTGTAGGGCGAAGCCCAAACTCCTTAGTGTGACCGTTGGGGTATATTTCTTCGTGGTCTAGCCCAGACTCTGCAAAGGCCACCTCCCAGTAGGTTTCTTGTGCACAACATGCTTTTACAGGTTGATGTGTTGACTGGCTCCCCGTGCACCAGACAAGCCTTCCCCTCCCTGTGCCAGGTTAAATACTCTCTGTGAAATCATTCTTGATCCTCTTGGTAGAGTTAATTGCTCATCTCTGTCTCTCTCTCTCTCTCTCCCCCTCTCTCCTATACTGTATCATGGTATTTCCCTATTTATCATTTAGCTCATTCTGCACTGTCTTGTAGTTTATTAGAATGAAAATGTTGCAGGAGTAGGAAGGAATTTTAAAGATCATACAGGTGAGGTCCCTGATTTTAAAATGGGACAAGACAGAGGCTGGGAGAAGGAAGGAGCCATACCCAATGTGCACTGCCAGTCGTCCTTGCCTTTGACCTCAGTGGCATCCCCTGAGAAGCTCTAGCTTCCCTTTGCTCTGTGGCATGCTGCTCCCTGCATCTTAGCAAGTCTCTCTTTACTGTGTTAGTGTCTTGTCCTCTTCTGGCTGGTCTGCATATATGGGAGTGTCTCAGAAATTCGCCATTACTCCTTCCGCTGTCCTCATTGTGACCACTCTCCCAGCCCCCTGTGATGTCATAGATTCCCAGGGCTTCAGTGATCACCCGTAGACAGACAGTTGACAGATACTCCACTCTAACCTCTCTTATTAGCTCAAGATCTGCATATCTAGGGTATGGGGGGTTATAATCTGTCATCCAAATAGGGATGCTCGGAGCAAAAGTGGTCACGAAATGTCAGGAAGCCAGGACAACTGGTAGGAACTGTCCTGAGCCAACAGATCCCTAAGGTTTTCCTAGGTACACAGAACCATCTGACATATACTCTTGGTTGTTGCCAGTACCCCTAACAATGACATTGGATGTGAACTTGTGACCTTTCCCTGAAAACCTCAGCTCTGGGTTCAGACTCAGTGAATGACACACTTATCCATCAAGTCATCAAGCCAGAAATCTTGATTACACCCTTGACTGTTTCTTTTATCCCATCCCGTATATCGTAATACCTGGTTTACTTTTTGGTTTGTTTGTTTAGTTTCTGAATACCTCCTTAAAACCATCTACATTTTTTTTTGTCTCCACCACTGCCATGCTAATAATCCAAGTGCCCATGACATTTGGACTGGACTACCACATTAGCTTCTAATTGATCCACTGGCATTCGATCTGGACCTCTCTCCAACTCACTCTCCACATCACAGCCAGAGTGATTTTTTAAGCAGGCAAAAGGATCATATTATTCCTTGTTTAAAACAATGCGTAATACAAAACCCCTTTTACATCTTCCTTTTACACTTCGCAGTAAATCCCTTAAAGCTGGGGACATTGCCGGCTTTGCTCCCCTTCGTTTTATCGGTAATGTACATGATACCTCAGACACAGCCTTTATAAATATCCATTAGTTGAATAAGCAAAATGAATGAAAGATCCAGGATTGTAAAACCTGTCTTCAGCCCACTAATTCTAGAGTCTCTGTATTCTTTTCTCCAAAAGCTTTTAACCATCTGAACGTGGAGGCTATGCCATTCTATTATTTACTATTCTCTTCTTTCTCATGTTGGAAAATAGGATATCCCCATCTACATTTGGTTTATTCAGTACTTTTCCACCACAACCACACTTTAGAATCACCTAGGGGGCTCCCAGAAAATGCCATTGCCAGGATTTCATCCCAGACTAATTAATCCAGAATTTCTGGAGTGAGGGCTTGGTCCTGATCAGTAACTTTAAAAAGACTCCCAGGTGTTTCTAACACATAGTCAGGCTTGAGAAACCACTGCTTTGACTCCGTCAGGTGCCATCTCAAACACCTGCTCCTCCAGGGAAACTCAGACATGGCTCATTTTTGTCTTAGAACTTAGGAGCGTGCAGGGGAGCAGTGATAAGGTCAAGACTTAGTTCATTATTTTAGGATTTCCATTCCAATGTTGTAAGACCCATTAGGGCTGAGATTGTGCATTATATTCAGAAAGTTGCTGAGGCTTGAAAAGTTACTCAATAATACCCTTTTATCTGACTGATGACCACTGGTCACATGGCAAAGACTTTGGGTTAATGAGCCAACACCAGTCTTTTAATCTGTGACTGCCTCTACGATTGGACATACCAGAAAATTTTTCTGATCTGTCCCATCTCACTCCTGCCCCTCTGGTGGGCTGCCTTGAGTCATGTGATCAGCTGAGGCATAGATGCACATGTTCTGTCCTTTTTTTTTTTAAAGATTTTATTTATTTATTTATTTATTTATTTATTTAACAGAGAGAGAAAGAGAGAGTGTGTGTGCAAGCGCGCACCAGAGCACAATCAGGGGGAGTGGCAGAGGGAGAGGGAGAAGCAGGCTCCCTGCAGGGAGCCCAATGTGGGACTCGATCCCAGGATCCTGAGATCATGACCCGAGCTGAAGGCAGACGCTTAACGACTGAGCCACCCAGATGCCCTCACATGCTCTATCCTTAAGTAAAAGGAGCAGGGGAAGCCGATGTTTTCTTAGATGACTTAGAAAACCCAATTTCCATCAGAAGCTCTGAGGCTTTGAGGAAATGTTCTGACCGCTGCCCCGTCTTCCCTAAATGTCACATCCCATTGTAGTAGATGCAGCAAACTGAAAAGAAATGAAAATGCACAGAGTAACTTCCGCTTTCACTCAGTCTGTGGAGTGGGGCTGCAGCAGGTGTACAAGGACTTCTTAAACGTATGCATGTGTTTATTGACCCAGTCCTCCGCTGTCCCCTTGGTAAAGATCACCAAATTTAGTGGAGTTGCTTTGCAAGGTATTTCTCCACAGGCCTGGGAAAACAGCAGGTTCTGAAACACCGTTTCTTCCAGCAGTTGTGGCTGTTCACGGGAAACTAAAAAGGCAGACAACGTCACACGTCCCTTTTTATAAGTTGAGTCCTGGGGGCTTCAGCGCTGATGCTGTAACTAAGGGGAAAGGGAAGGGGCTCCAACCCAGCCCCCTGACCCTGCTTCTGTGCTGACACGGAGGGATGATGACATCCATGATGACATCCCAGAGTCCAGCCTTTTTTGTGAATCTCAGAATATTCTTCTTAGTGGCATCATAGACTGGAAGAGATTTCGCCATCATCTTGTGGCTGCCGGGGGACTCTGTGGCAGTTCACCCCCAAACCACAAAACATTTGGCAGAAATGCCTAGAGTATGGAAGTAATACCTTTGAGTAGTTTTATAATGGACTTGGGAATTGATTTCTAACCAAATTTCTGCTACCCTTTTTTAAAAAATCCAGATATTTTCTCCTGCGTAATTATTTAGCATAATTGTTAAATTCTAGTTTAAGACTGAGAAAATCACATAGAAGTAAAGAGAAAGAGCAAACTATGTTCTAACTTTAGCTAAATTTGTTTTGTGGATGATATTCTATGCTGGAATTAAAATGGGGTCATTAGGGACGCCTGAGTGGCTCAGTCATTAAGCGTCTGCCTTCAGCTCAGGTCGTGATCCCAGGGTCCTGGGATCGAGTCCCACATTGGGCTCCCTGCAGGGAGCCTGCTTCTCCCTCTCCCTCTGCCCCTCTCCCTGCTTGTGCTCTCTCTCTCTGTCAAATAAATACATAAAATCTTTAAAAATAAAATAAAATGGGGATATTAGAGGGAGCTGTCTGTAAGAGGAAACTAGTCAAATGTGGGTTTCAATGTTCTCTATGGCTAACTGGATCCCAAGAAGCCAAGTGTACTTGGAGTTCAGTATTTATGTGAAGCCACTAAGATAACTAATCTCATTCTGCAATCTTTGCTGGGGCCCAAGCTGACTGACTAC
This sequence comes from Lontra canadensis, assembly GCF_010015895.1. Lineage (NCBI taxonomy): Eukaryota > Metazoa > Chordata > Mammalia > Carnivora > Mustelidae > Lontra > Lontra canadensis. The sequence continues at coordinate 12,936,871 of NW_022631033.1, forward strand.
AATGGCTGGCATTTTCACTGTTCTCACACTTACAAAAATAAAATTAGGAAGCAGGAGAGGATACAGAAAGACATCTGGTAGTACAAAATGAAGACATTTATCAGAAAGGAATGCCTTTTTTCCTTTCAAAAACTAGAAAAAGTTTGTTTCACCCAGTTATGCTTAAAAGTATAAGTTTCACATAATTAGAAAGTCCAATGAGTAGTAGAGTTGAAATAAATATTTTCCTTTGTATTAAATCAGAACTTAGCTTCCTTTTTCTGTTAAGTGTCTCGGCGCAATACATGGCTTACCCTAATGCACAGTCTTAGTATATAAGTAGATTCAGAAAGTGTATCAGTGGTAGAATTTGATCAAGAATGGGAGGGACACCCTGAGGAAAAAAAGAACTCTGGGGTTTACCTATGTCTTTCAAAGAAATGACTTGTTACTTCCCTTGGGCAACCGCTCTTGTTTTATGAGAGAGGACATCAGTCATGGCACTAAGTTTGTATATTATTATAATGGTATGTAGGACAAGAGACAAGCTTGAATTTCCACTGATGCTGTTATACCTCTCAGCTAGAGATTACAGTTAGACTTACAAATTAGACGAGATTCAGAAGCCACACGTGAAGCTAACCACATCCAGCTTTTTTCAGTATCCATGAATGTCTCCGTTGTTAGCATATTGTGACTAACCAAGGAAAAAAAAAGGTCACCTTCATAAAGTCATTATACTGTATGTAAAATGTAACTTTAAATGCAATGTGGATTAAATGGGTAAGCGCTTGCTCTAATTTTGGTAATTTGTGTGGAATTTTCTTCTCTACACTGATTTCTTCTTTCATTGCCACTAATCAGTCAACCTATTTTATCTTTTCCATTTATGTGGGCCACTCTTCATTTACTATGTGTTCAGAAAAAAGAACATACTGTGTATCGTTATTTATTGTATTTTCCCAGTTTTTTCAGAACATTAATTTATATACATATTTATAGGTTTAAAATAATTCATAAAGTCCATAGTGATTAAAGTTTAAAAATGAGAATTATATGGGGGGGATGGGTGTGTGTGTGTGTGTACTTTTGTGTTGATGAATATCATCTCCAAAGATCTGTACATTTGACTGCCATTAATCAACACTTCTTGAAAATTAGATTAGATTAATTCATAAATCAAGTGATTTTGAAGCCTGCAGTCTAGCTAGTTAGGTTGGTTAATTCTGTTCTCTTAGATTAACTGAGCACAAAATTCACAGTGCAGCATGTCAGAAAACCCTGCTGACTTTACCAGCATTTTGGGACAGTTATTGTAAAGATCATTTTAAACTCTAATGGAAGAGACACCGGGATTCTCCCAAAAAGTCAAGTAAAAATCTACACCAGGAAAAAAAAAAATCCTCTTGAGGCAGATTGAATTCTTCTGAAGAGAAAAATATATAATTTACTACCATCTAAAATATTAATGAAGATATATGTGAGGGGCTTTTTAGAGGAGGATTTATCTTATATTATGAGAAAGTACGGTGAATTTAAAATCTTTCTCTTGCCCCAAACAGAATTTCCAGTAATAGTGAAAAACTTAATGATCCTTGATCGTTTTGTTTATCAACTATCTAGCGTGAGCTCTCTCTACTGCAATTACAACTTCCGGTGTAATTTACACGAGCGTTTGTTAACAGCAAAAGACCTTTCCATTGGGGGTTAAGAATATTTAATCCTTTAAAGCTGACATATATAACATGTAGCTATGTCAGCCACAGCTGTTTCTAAACATCAGTAACAAAATTATAGACAGGTTTTGAAGCTTCTGTGGTGGGAATGAATACATCTGAGGATTCAACTTGCTGACAGTGTTTATGTAATTTAATCTTACCATCTGGTAGAAAGTAAACATTTTTTATAAAATTAAAGTTTATAAAGTGAACCTCTTATACTTTCCAATTGTTGCAAATGACAAATTTAAAAGTAGTTTCATGAAAAATAAATGGAGATTCTGTATCCACTATATGGAGATGAATACTGGGTTGCAGTTGGTGTTGCTGCTGAACCCGCACTGGCTCCTTTTACAGTAAACAATTGGGTACTTTCATCTCAACTAAGGATTCTGCACTTCATGCTTCTTGCATTCCTCCACGGTAACAGGCATGTTTTTATTTCTGTCTTACACGAAAGAAACCAAGACCCAGCCGTGTTGTATGTCAGTAATCTCGGAAATGATTAAATAATGTCACAAGTCAAATGCATGTCTGAACTGAACTGCCTTTTTTCCGTGACGTACTAATGTGGATGTATTGTGCATTTAGCTATTGTGTGAATTATTTGGCTTATTCCAGTGTGTTCAATTTGTAGCACCCTTCCCTTTCCTTAGAAGTCCACAAATTAGTACATTTGTGAAACTGACAAATTAGTCTACAAGTCCTGCCAAGTTCAAACTTTATAAATCTGACCTGGACGTTTTACTTGAAATAAATAGGTAGTCTGGTAGACTCCTGTGTTTATCGTTGTGCCCTGTGTTAAATTGGAAGTCTAGGCTCTATGTCGATGTAATACAATTTAATTAGTTGTAAGTCAGGTTTTGGATTAGTGGTAATTAGTTTAGTGTATAATTATTACGTCTAATAGCAATCTGAAATCTGCAAGTATTTTGATCTTTTTCCAAGTTAAGAAAAAAAGTCTGTAAGATTTATAACAGAAATAGCAATAATGAAATCACATTAGCTAATTTCATTAGACAAATTATAGAAAATGTTAAGCGGCAAAGTAAAATTTCAGTGATTATGTCCGTGTATCATGTGGAGCTAGTACATAAAATATCTTAAAGTGTTTTTTTTACTAATTAAATTTAAGGCAATCTAATGAAACTTCTGATGTTTCTTACTTTTAAAAACGCACGATCTACAACTTGCATAACAAAATTTGATGTTATTCGTGTAAAAGCTATAGTAGAATGATCATCAGGCTCAACATGCCCATTATAAATCAAGGCAGCTTTATTAAAAAAAAAACACTTGAAAATTACCTTTAGTTCATTGAGATCTAAAAAGTGTCTAGAAAATTTTACATTTAAGTATTGCCTAGCCTCCTTTCAACAGGATGCAAAGCATTTTTCATCCAATAATACAACTATGCAAAAATATGCTATATAAATAAACCTACACAAACTTTTTAAATCAGTGAACTTAATAAATTTTAAAATGCAATGTCTCTCTGCGTTACATTGTTAATATTCTATTTAAGTAGTCTTTCAGAGTTCTGGACTAAATTTGGGGCTGATGATACTTATTTAGGGCATTTTTCTACTTCTTTCAATCCCTTTTTCTAATGGGAACCTTCTTTCTTGTTATGATCCAAATTCTATCTCATTTCTGGTTTCCAAGTTACGTTAAGCAGCTTTTTTTTTTTTAATTTTCCGCAAAGTTATTGTTACTTTTAACTTAAAATTTACAACCCAGATAGAACTGTTGTAATTCGCAACATGGTTAGTTCAGTACCAACTGCGTTTTCCACACCAGAGATCAAGTTTTCTCTCGTCACTTGTCTGTTTCACTTTAAAACACTTTAAAAAATGAAAAATTTAATAAACAGCATGTATTGTAAATAGTAAAGTCTTAGTAAAAGCATATGAGTTGGTATCACATGGCTATTAAACAGTTTAAGATGAATTTTTGTAGCTTACTGATTTTTATGAGCAGAACTTAGTTTTACTACAAATATACAGAAAATGTTAAAACTTGCTCTTTCTTTGATAATTTTTCTTTGTCATTCTACTTTATTAGCAAAAGGTTTACTTTGACTTCAAAAGAGGCCTTGTGAATTTGGCAAGGAGAATGAAATTATTTGAAATAAAATATTCATGAACAGACATAATTAAAAATATTAACTGAGACATCTAAATTGGCTTTTATAGTATACCATTATAAATATTTATTTAGACCTTTGTGAATGTCTGTCATGATATATATCTTTTACATAGGGTATCATTTCAGTTTTTAAAAAATATGAATTTATATTTATGTTGAATTTGTATTAACATGCTGATTTGGTATAATGCTGAGTATTTATGCAAGAAGTATTTACTACAAACCTAGTAGATACACAGTACAGAACTGAGAGGAGATGGAAAGAAAGCTAAGCGGGAAACCCTCCATCAGTGGACAGTCTTCAGAATGATAAGACATGCCTGTTACAGTTTGCAATACACAGTAATATATAATTAGGTGTCAAATGAGAAAGATTAATAAAATATGAAGTTGGATTGTTGCTTTAGGCTATTTCTGAATGGAGTTACTACCCATTTTTAGTTTGGTAATCAACCTTATAGAAACTGGCTGGATCATTTCCCTGGCTGTGGAAATCAAATGGATAAGATATTGTTTACTAAATGAATGATCAGTTTACTAATTTATATTGGGGAATAACCCGTGTCCAAAAAATTTTTATTGATTACTTTAGGCACTGACAATCAACGAACCTGCAAAAAACAAAACAAAACAAAAAACCTGACAAAATGATAATCATAAAGTTACTAGGTAAATTTAAAAAATCTTCCTAAGTTCATTAAATTACCAAGTCCTACTATGTACAAAGACCCATGTTAGGAACACTGAGAAATGGAAACATACAAGGTGGTGAAGACCTTGTATTAAAATATATAAGCAGAGCCGAAACCCAATGTAATGACTCTAATGTTTTGTTGAATATTTTACCTGAACTGTCTACTAGAACAATCTACCTGAACTATCTACTACATTCTCTACTAGAGAATCTTCACTCCTCTATTATGAAGTGGATTTGCCTGATGGGGCAAATAACTTAATAATTCTGCCCTGAATTTAATATTTGGAATTTAATAATTTATTAAATTATATTTTAATTTAATAATTTAATAATTCTGTCTGGAACATCCACATGAATAAACATGCACAGTTGTCTAGACTTTGTGACCACGTGAATAGGGACAAAAAAGAATCCCAAGAAGATTCATAGATTTTGTCCTAGGTCCTGAAAGTAGGTGTTTTTTGTTTTGTTTTGTTTTGTTTTTTTTAAAGATTTTATTTATTTATTTGACAGAGAGTGATCACAAGCAGGCAGAGAGGCAGCCAGAGAGAGAGGAGGAAGCAGGCTCCCTGTGGAGCAGAGAGGCCGATGTGGGGCTCTATCCCAGGACCTGGGATCATGACCCGAGCCGAAGGCAGAGGCTTTAACCCACTGAGCCACCCAGGTGCCCCTGAAAGTAGGTGTTTAAAAAAAAAAAAAAAAGGTGGATGGAAGGAAAGGAAAAATAAAGAAAAGTTATTTCTATTAGTAATCTGACTCTCAGACTTTCATGGTTCTATCAGATAAACATGGAGAATGATAAGCAGCGTTTAAAATATTCAAATGCGCAGAAGGATTCAGTACCTATGAGACAGCACTTGGAACACTCATGGCTCTGAACCGAACTGTCGAGGCAAACCTGGCTTCTGCCCTCCGGCCTTTGCAGGTGGCCATGGGACATGAGAGTAAAAATCCAGGAAGGTCTGAAAATTCATGACAAGAGTTTGGGCAAAACACATCAGAAGTTTTCATGAAATGCATTTAGAAGTAAGACCCGGTTAAACACTGAGAGTGAACATGTCTCTGGAAAGAGATAAAAACGAGAGCACAGGGGCTAACATTTAAGTAAAGTCTTCAACGAGGGACCCATGAAAAACTGAGGAGCCAGTCTTGGGAATGGAAGTCATGTCTGTAGACTCTGGAAATGCGTCAAGGCCACAGGCACCGACATTGGCCTATGTGACCAGGAAATTTCAAAACAGGAAGATTGAGAGATAATATGGAAAGGCTCTAAAGAAGAAGTTTGGATGAGAGTGTTCCTACTTGATTAGAAGGAAAGAGGTATCTTCTGCCTATGGACTCAAAGACCAGTGGGTGACCATGAGATGTGGAATATGGGAAGTAGGGAAGCATCCTATATACAGCCTGTTACATGAAGTCAACAGTGAAAGCAAGGTGATGGCTTAGCGAGTGGAGTATCTGTGAGGTTTAAAAATAATGTGTGGACAGTTAGTTCTCCTTGGCCATGTCTGGAACACTTATCAAGATTTTTAACATTAGGTCTCATAAATCTTGACTTTCGGATTCTTCTTTGGTAGTTCTAAAAAAAAAAAAAGAAAAAATATATATATGGCTATTTTTATTACCATGTTATAGTTGCTTTTTTGTAAATCATAAAGCATCATTTGAGAAGGAAACCTCATGCAAATTGATAACTCAGAAATAAAGATTAATTTACTCAGAGATTGTGGTCTGTGTATCTAGTTTATCTTAATGACCAAATTATGTTGTCTCAGGAAATGTCCCTTGACCCATTAACTAAATTAACTTTGATGTCAAGGGTAATAATATCTGTAAGAGTAAGAATTGTTTCCTAAATTAATAGGTTTTTGAAAATAAAAGAAAACTTATATGTCATATTAGAAATTTAATTTACATACAGTATAAAATTAGAACTGATTTCTTAATTCCCCTCCATATTCTTTCGGGATTCTTGAAACATATGTAAGTGTATATGGCTGCAGAGCAAAAGTTCTGGATAACTGCCTACTTTCATTCCATAGCTGAAATTCTTTTTGTATTTTTTCTTCTCCTTCTTTGTCTTATGATTTCATCTAAAGAAAGCCTTCGTGGCCACTAAATCTCGTGCGCGCGCACACACACACACACACACACACACACACACACACACACCCTTTATGTCAAAGAGGTTGTAGCCTTCCAATTCAGATTACAGGATTGATCCAAAGTAGTGGAGAGAGTCTGTTAAATACTTTGGGGCAATAAGAGTCAGATTGAGCCCCACCAGGGAGAGGGGGGCAGTAGAACTGAAATTAGGAAGTAGAGAAAATAATTGAAACGGAAGAACTCTAGTCCATTAATCTGGAGGTTCCTTGTATAACCAATGAGCTTTAATATCCAATTTAATGAAAGGTGCTTATTTCACTTTCCAGAGCAGAAAAATTAATTGGTAGCTATAATTTAAGTTTGGTCTCCTTTCTAATTGAAAGAATGTCTAAAGGGAGGGAGAAAAAAAAAAAAAGAAAAACATTTTCATTCTGCTCATTTTCATTTTTTAATTTCTTTTTTTTACAAAAGTTTTATTACAAGTATTGACATTTTCATTATTTCAATTGGATATTCAATTTGTTATACACTATCTGTAAGTAGGAAAAAAAAGAAACCTTTAAAGACAGCAAACAGTGTAACGAGCTTGCAGTCTCTTCTCTGGGTCTGCAAGGTGTGAGAATTCAATTTGTCCAGGAAGAATCTGGCACGTGACAGTGTTTTAGAGAATGCGTTTTAAGGCAGGTAATATGATCATATATGTTTTATCTTTTCTCTAGGTATTAATTTTATGAGTGACTCTTCACAACCCACTATGGTATTTTTTTGAAGGATATCGTGAGCCGCTGGTCAAGCCCTGATGTTGTATTGAGTTACTGATGCTCACACTTTACAGGCATGTTCCTTTTTTACCTTGATTATTTCAGGTCCTGGGTCTGCCTCATTTAAATATATGTATGTGTATATAAATGTGTACATATACATAGACACACACACATATATATATATATTTGCAAACCACAGAAAGTCTATTTGCTAGTGAACATACAGAAATATTTCACACCGTGTCTTTTTTTTTTTTTTTTAATTCTGCACTTTTCTTACTCCACTGCCTAATTCTAAAATCAAGGCAAAAATCCCTCCAAGTGCTTGCACAGAAGTGCCACCAGAAGAAAGAGGCCCACAGGAATGTGGCCTATTTAAAACATCTGAAAATAACTTGAGAGGAGACCCTCCTACTTTTCCTCTGCCAAAGAGACGCTGGCAGCACAGGAAAGCTGTTAGCTGTTTGACTGTCAATTTCTGTCCTGGTGTAAGAACATATGGTGCTAGAACGGTGTGTCCATGCACAGTGATCGCTTCTGTAAGACTTAGCCAAGTCTGTCTTCATGAGGGCAGTGTGGGGAAAGGCAGTGTTTTTGGGTCTGCGGAGCCCCTAGAGTTGAAAATGAGTTAATCATCTTCTAAGTAAATCCAACACGCCTTTGCGTGTCTTAACGCACATAAGTGCACACGGATGCCTGTGGAACTCGGGAGGGATGCCCCCGTGGCTCTGAGAATACGGTTTTGTCTGTACACCTGAAATGACTCCCTGTCCGACAGTTAATGAATTGCTAGATGATTGCTTCAACCTTTGTGTGTTGCACAGTGAATGATTTAGTTTGCCTAAATTAACAACGCCTTAAATGCATTAGATGTTGTAGTTCATGGTTAGGTTTGAGGAAATGCGTAGGATAAGTATCATTCTGTGTGGCCACGTACTATTAGACCAGTGTCGTCACCCACAAAAGACATGATGCTTAGCGTAGAGTCTAGTTTCCAGTAGGCATGTAACACATGGTGAGAGAATGAAGGGTCCTACAAACGACACATGGGAGAGGTAGTACAGCACAGGAGTGAAGAGTGTGGGTATTTGAATTACAGATCTGCCACTTACTGCCTATGTGACTTTGGGCAAATAACATACTTTCTGTAGTTCAATGTCATGTACCTCAGGTGGACATAATAATAGTACCTACCTACCCCAGAGGTTTGTAGTGAGGCTTAATGACTTAATACATGTAAAGAGATTATAATCATGGCTGGCACAGAGTTAATGCTGAATAAGTGTTAACTCTTTTTATTAATATTATAGAAGTGAATACATCAAATGTTTTTCCGTTGGAAAGTGAATATATATTTTTTTTAGAATCACGAGTTTTAAACTGTTACCATTACTTGTTAAAATGGCCTCTGACCTTTGAATAGTGTTTTAGAGTTGGGGGAACTCTTTCCACATGTATATTTTTAAGATAAAATACACCGTTTTATTTAAGCCTGTTGAGATGGGCAGGAGGGATATTCAGATTTTAGAGATGATTACTTCAAAGTTATTTCCCAGAAGAGGGGACCTATGAGAATCAATCATGAGTGACGGTAAGGCCCATGAGAGACATCCCCCTCCGCCCCGCCCCGCCCCACCCCTAGGTCAAGCCAGGAGCAGAGGACCCTCTCCCATGTTCATCCAGCGTGCTGGTGTTCAGGTGGTGCTTAATAAAGGCTCATTGTTTCCTTTGGCCTTGGGTGAGATATTACCATCCCATCATCAGATTAAGGCACTGAGACTCAACGATACAGTTAATTGTTCTTGATGTGCACTTAGGAGGGTCCCAAACTGAGCCAGATGAAGGAGTACTCAACACTTCCCTGTACTCGGTGTGAAAATAGATCTAACAGATTCCTCGGCCCAGCTGACTCTGGCGTTCCCACTCAACATTACACTTGGAGCTGCTCAGAGAATCACGTCTCCAGGCCCCGTTTCCACCCACTATTCTTTTGGTTTCAGCCAAGCTGATGCTTCTAATTCCTTGTGTTTGGGGAAATTTTCTGCTAACACTCTGGAAATTCTCAAATTAGATGATTTCGAATCATGATTGAAATTAGAGATGATTTTTCTTTTGTTAAAATTAAAAAATATTAGGCTTCAATGTTTTCTTTTGTTCTACTCTTTTCTTTAATATTTTATTTATTTATTTGACACAGAGAGAGAGAGAAGGAGGGAACACAAGCAGGGAGAACAGCAGGCAGGGGAGAGGGGGAAGCAGGCTCTCCACCGAGTAAGGAGCCTGATGCGGGGCTCGATCCCAGGACCCTGGGATCATGATCTGAGCTGAAGGCAGATGCTTAACCCACTGAGCCACCCAGGTGCCCCTTATTCTACTCTTATAAATATTTAAGTTGATGTTGCTTATGCAAAGTTTTGAGGTTCAGATGAGCCAACAATTAAACTATTCCAGAGAAGTCATAGGATTTAGTCTATGGGCAAAAGACACAGACTTCTATACAGTATTTTACATACTTGCGCATAAAGTTTTTGCTCTGAGGAGAGTTAGCGCCTGTTAAAACACCTTTTAAGTGCTTTATGTATGCAGAATGGGTGTGTCTTCCTAATAGATTCGGAAGTACTCCGTGGCCACAAATAGTGATTTGTAATTCTCTCTCATCCTACAGAAGAGAACACCATATTTCATCCATACCAGCTACTCAACAAACAGATGATGGGATCACACATCCATACCTTCAACTTCTGTGTCTTTCATAAGCCCAAATGTCTCCAAGATTTGTGGAGGCTGAGAACATTCGGATAACTAAATTGCCCACTTTTATTCTTTTAGATAGATGGCATCAATTTCTACTGTCTCACCAAAAAATTATGCAGGCCAGGGGTAGAACTTTCCTTATAAATTTTACAACCTGCTCCACAGAGGCCAACGGAAGTTCATTACCTTCACGGCACTGTTGATCTTCTCCGTGGCTTTTGTCGTGATTCAAACAATGTGACAGTAGCTCTCCCCCAAGGAAAAGTTTAATAGAATTAAAGAAATATGAACCTACACATAGACATCCTAACTCTGCGTAAAATCCATGTCTTACAAGTTCAGGAACTCTCTTTCTGTAGACCTTCTAATTCCTCATAACACGTGTGCTTCCCTTTTAAATTTAATAACGCTAATTTTGTTAGCTATGGAATATGTTCGTTAAGTGGTTTAAAAACACTAATAAGTTGAGCTCATTACTTGTTTCTCTGAAAAAAAAAATTCATAATCATTTTCCTATAGTATCTGTGAAGCTTTCCACTTTTCCCAAACAATTATGGATACGTATTTTATCCTGGGACCAATTAGACATTCTAATTTTTTTTTTCTAGTTAATTTCCATAGATCAGCTTTTTACACAGGTGATGATACTTCATGTAGACATACCTGTAACTTTTTCATTCCAAATAGTTACAAGTGAAAGTCCGTACTGAAATGAAGGAAATGTACCAGAGTTTGTATTTTATAACAGTAAGTGTAATCATTTGTTCTCAGCCGTGTTCTTGATAGGATTTTAATTCTTAAATATTCACTGACTCAAGAACAGTTTAGTGTCTGCAAGGTGAGAATTTCTGTATTAAGGAACTAGAATAAATCTTTAAAAACGCTGAGCAAAAGCATATCTAAATCTTGCATTTAAGTTAGATTTAATTTCAAACTGCTTTTAAGGACCCCTTTTACTTATTCTCTTGGTGGTCTTTCAAAAGCCAGGTGTCTGGGATTGTCTCCAGCCTGCTCTAAAAGCACCCCAGGCTTTGGATTAATAACGAGGGCTGCCTTTTATTTAGCAATGCTTATTTACATAATGCCTGTTCATTTAAACTCACTTGGAATGTATGGCCAAGATGAACCCAAACCCGAGTGGGTCAGCAGTGCATGCTCTTGTTTGTCCCTTGAATTAATTTTAAAATATCCTTCCGTCCCACAGCTGGAATGAAAGAATGATAATGCAGAGGCACTTCTTAATTCAACTGCTGTGTCCACTCTTCGGGACAAATGCTGTATAATAACAACATGTAATAGAACAGAAATTTTTAAGAATCCATGTCTGCTATTAAACATTTCATTACTATGAAATACAACATGGTAATTTATACAACAGAACAAACAAATGTACTGCAAACCTCAAAGTACTCTCCGCTCTGAAATCATCACTTCCTTCTCACAGAATACATTTACTTAATCCTCTGATTCGACTTTCAAGTTCAAAAAGCGTCTTTGTGCGTCTATGTGTATGTGTGAAATATAAAATTTTTAAATGCGATCTCCGTCTCCTAAATATTGTTTCTTTTTAAAACCCAGTGAGTCACATTGAATATTATGGGATAAAATGTTTCTCTAATTTTAGGCTTTCACTTGAGTTTTGCGTATGTTTGTGGCTTAGTCAGGAAACCTTAACCTTTGTCATTATTTCAGACCTCACATTCAGATCCACTTTTGTGTTCTGCCCCCCCAGAAGGTTAGATAGTCTCAGCTTTGTATTACAGGCAGGAATCCACTTCACTAAATTACAGTTTGTTCTAAGTATTTCCTTAAGTATTTGTGGGACTGGGGTCCTTAATAGTTACAGTTGCACGCATATTAGAAATTTGGATAAAACCTGCTTTCAGGGTAAAAAACAACAAAAAACGAAAACAATGAAGGATTTTCTTCTCGGAATAATGTGAACTTTGAATTAGGAAAATGTGGCTTTGCAAAGTTTGTTTTCGTTTGTAACATTTTAATGCTTGCTTTTTCCTTGGTTTCTACCAAATAACTTGAACTTGAAAATGTTGGCATTTAGTTACACGTTGATGGAGAATGATAATCTCACCCATGCGTCTGCATCGCTTGCCTGTGTTTTTCCCCAAGTGTCGAGTTAATGTGATGTTTATCTGTTGCTATACTTCAGTTATCTGTTTGAGATCCCACTTTGACATCTTTCTTTAGCGTACATTTACGCGGTGATTAAGTCTTCCCGTCTTCCTTTATAGCATCTCCAGATGCTACAGGGTACAGAGAGCTTTTTTTTTATACTTCTTTAAGTTGAATATGTTTCATAAAGTCATTGTATGTGAATAAATGTCCAGGCTTTTTCATCTCAATATGATGCAGTAGGCATGTAACATATAAATTACTTCATATTGTCCTCCTTGATAGCAGGTATTTTTTTCCCACAAGTATTTTTATTAGGAACTTAGACTTGTTAAATTACACTTAATTTCGGTTTCTTTCATTTTAATGAAATCTTGTTGTTCATCTTCATGAAACACATAAATTGTTTTATTTTTATTTTTATTTTATTTTATTTTATTTTCTGCTGTTTTTCCATGTAGGGACTATCATCTAGTCTCAGAAAACTTCTTGAGGAATTTTTTTTAATTTGTGAGAGATAACCTCATTTTTTTTAATCTGCATGGTTATATGAACGAGCCGGCTTTGTGACATTGAAACACATCAAAACCCGGCAACCAGAGAAAGTAACAAAGCAATTAAGATTTTGAAAGAATAAAACAACTTTTCAGGAATTGCAATCAAGTATTCTGTATACATAAACTAATCAGGACTATTTCATTTCTTCCTTTACGATTCCCCTTGAACCTTGAACCTAACAATAAGAAATAATAGAAACCAAAGCCTGCTATGGCTCACTAAACGAACACCCTTAAAAGGCATTTGGCTGGGACTGGATATGAATGGGAATGTTCCCCAAATCTTCTGCTGAAAGATGGGGCCTCCTGTGGGAGTCTTTAATTGTTTTCCTCTTTTTTCTCTGCGGGAGCCACAGAGCTCAACTTCTTAACAAAACCAGTATTAGCAAGGAGATCAAAACCAAACCTCTAATATGGTCAGCATTTGACCACCTCTTTATAAAGTTAATCAAACCTGTTAAGAAAAAAAGTAAAGTAGCAGAATGTAATATTCTGGAAGGAAATTCCAGAATATAATATAAAATTCCAATAGTTTGACCCTGTGGAGGGCGTTTACTTAAAAAGAAATAACTGATTTTCAGCGGAGCCAATAGGTCAGTGTAGTTAAATGGACTCCTTCATTTATGTGCAGACCATCTTTATGAATTTAAGGCAACTGTTTACAATATGGTGGTCAGGTTGTGTCAGATTATTTATGCTCAGCATTGCTTTATTTTCCTATCACCTTTGACAAGTTAAAAATATATACAATGCATACTCAATCACCAATATTATTTCATTAAAAATAAATCAGTTGTAAATGTCCCATTATGATTTTGGCCGATGTTTTTGCTTGTTTGTTTTAATTTGGTTGTTAAAAAAAGAAAATTAGAGATTTAACTGGGTTGCATGTGCTTTGGCTTTAGAATGTAAATCGGGGTCTCATGTCTGTGTGCTCAGATGTAGACAGTTATCTGACGGATTTAAGGAGACCCTAGCAGACGTGTATAAAATGCAATTTCTCCTTTTGAAGAATTATTGCTGATGAAAAATATTGCATTGTACAATTGGGTGTTGGTATACTCCTAGTTCAGCAATGAGAAAGGATATGAAAATTCTAGACTTGGTTCTAACAATAAATGGCTGGGTTTGTTTTTTTTATATGTGATATCATTTGAAGGGCAACTCCTTCCTTTCAGAACCACTTGTTCTGTGATGCCTAAATTATCCCAATAGAATTCCATTCCTATTTTGGGTGAATGAACTACTCCGTATTAAATGTTAATATCTCCTGATCACTTATATGTAATAACTTCCGGTCACTTATTTCTAAGCTTTGAACTGTTAAATATTGAATTTTGTCCTGTGTGACGGAGAGAATAACTTCAGGGTGACACAGTACAGAAAACACGAAGGCACAGGTTTCTAGGAGTCCATGTGGACGTTCCAGGAGGTAGAATAAGGGTTACCAAAGGGGGAAAAGGGACCATCACTAATCATAAGATAATCACTAATCATAGAAAATTTTGTTGTGACAAGTCCTTGGCATAGGAAAGTGTATTCTTAGACTGACAGGATTATTTTTCAGATAATGTGCATCTCTAGTTGATTCAGTTCTTCCAAATGGCAAACAGTATGAGCTCACCTACTTAAGCAGACTGAAACCATGATCTTCAGGAGCACGATTCTGAACAGAGACCCCTGGGTGCGTTCCGAGCTCAGCTGTATTATTTATCTTTGTGTGTTCTTAGGCAGGTAACATCTATGAGCCTGAGTCCCACCTCTGTAAAATACCTACCCGCTAGGATCACTGGAAGACTGAAGTGAGATTGTACATGTGAAAAAATGGTGGAAGGCACATGGTTAGTTATCTTAAATCTGGGTTCTCAGATTATCCAAACATTGCGAACAAACAGGCAGAATAATGTAAACCCAACATATCACTCATCTGTTCCAATGAGCTGAGGAGGACCCAAGCCAAACCCTTTTTCACCCTTGCATACATGTTTCTTTTTAATGGAATTATTTTAATTAGGACAAACCAAAGACTGAACTCCAAAGATAATCAAATAAGCGTGCTCCAGAATGAGATAACTTAAAACTACATATGTTATGATTCGTTACACGGAAATATTAGATTTCATCATACCTGCAGGGACAAACTCGTTGTTTGGAGTCAGACTTCTGGAGGTTTCCCACCAGAGGTTAGCTCATTGGGTGGACTTCATCTGACTTTGGGGCAACTCTTTCAGGATTCTTTGCAGAGATAGCCTCTTTATTCTTCAGTTTTGTCAATTATAATCTCCTAAACATTTTCTTTCAATATTTTTTTACCTACCTAAGTATCATGATTAACATTTTCGAGGGTTTAAATGATTAGCCGAAAGTAAAAAGAAAAGAGGAATCGGTGATATGATCCCATCTCTAAACACGACATGTTTAACTTAAACCCAACTAGAAGCAATTTGCCTCATGGTGTGTGACTTCTTGTTTTCTCCAAAATGTTTTCACTTCGGGAGATTAAGAAAGAAATAATAGCAATCGCTATAGGAAATGCCAAAAAGCTGTGGAATCTGAATTAAATGTTGGGTTGGTTTCTTTTTCTAATCTATAGAAAAATGAGACTGGATGAATGAAAACATGTTTGTAAATTGAGTCTTTCTTCCCGTGAGGAGTTTGATGAGAATATTAGATGGAACTTGAATAGTTAACTTATATTAACCACTGAAATAGTGTGGCATTGCAGAAAATTAAGGGTGAAATCGGTTTTCAAAGATTAGAACTGCAGTTTGGAGGAAACCAGAATTTCCTGAGAAATAGTCAAAAGCTACCTTCATCACCAGAGAACCCATCTAGGAGACACTGCATTGTATTTAACCAGCTCGTTATTTAAAGGATTCAGTGCTTTTGTGCTCAGAAAGGATGGAGCTAGAGGTCCTTGTCTATATTTCTTGCTTGAGGAAAGACTTGATTATAATTCATTAATATGCAGTTGAAGAACCAAGTACTCTGATAGAAATAATTTCTACTCCCCTGAACTCAGGGGAAGTCTCCAAGAATGATAAGAAATGGATTGGCGAAGGATAATTTCCTTCCTTCTTTTCTAGTTATTTCAGCTGAAGTTTAACATACTGAGAGACCAGATAACATATGTCCATTTTTTATCAGCATTTTCATTTCTACCATGTCCTGAACCATGGGCATATTTACAGAACCATCCTGAGTAGAAGCATGCCAAGATTGTAAGTTTGTTTTCTTTTTTTTTAAGCAGCAAATCTTATCTAGATCATAATTACTACAACACGCATTTATTTTAAATATTTGTTTCTTTTTTTTTTTATTCAAGTGGTCTAGTGTACTTGATCTTTTGTGGAGAATAAATAACAAACACCTTAGTATCCTCCAGTATCCAAGTTTGTATTAAAGTTGAAAATATATTCTGTATTAAAACTAAAAATGTAGTTTGCTCCATTTATATAAAAAAACCAATAGTTATAAGTTTTCATCTTGATACAGACTGGTAGTTCTGCCTACTTTATTATTCCAAAATAAATGTTTCATAAATTTTGTAAAATGCTGACCAGCAGTTTGATTCCCCAACTTCAAAAAGTTCAATATTGTAAGAAATGGTTTGAAATTACAAGAGTGCTTTAGGTTAGACAAGCAGAATATTTTTGTACAACAAAGATTTTTAAACAGGCTGTACTAGAAGGTTATTACAAGTGCATTCCCAGTAGATCCCCAGGTTTTTAAGACTGAAATTTCTGGGATAGAAGTTAATCAAATCCTTTTACTGAGTATGCAAATCACTCCACTAGGCCCCTGGGGACTTAACTTGGGCTGTTTCTTTCCTTAAAGAGTTTACAACTGGCTATGGAAGCAAGATAAGATCATACAAAAGCACCAAAAATCCCTAAAAATGACCATTATATCAAAGATGTAAACACTTAAAATACTGGATGATGCTGAAAATAGCATTACGACAATAAAGGGATGTATGGTTGAATATATTTTAGAAAAGGAGTCGATTTCTTATGGCTTTGATGCAGATTTTTAGTGTCTGAGAGATTAAAGTGTATTTGAAGATTTGAACAAACCTTTTCAGAATAAACAGAGCTGGTCTATTTCTCTTATTTGTCTTTCTATTACCCAGTATTCTTTGTCCTCTTTTGGAGGAAGTATAGATTGAACTTCCTGACTAATCCTCGCAGGGAAGAAATGATATGGTCTCAGTGAATGGAAATATTAGTCTCTTTTCTCTCTTGATTTAAAATTAAGTGTGTTATAATCATGTGGAAACTATTCCATTCAGATCTTTGGAAAGACAGAAGCTGTCAAAAGAAGGATCGCAAATATGTCTAGGTCTATCTTCCATCAGTTTTTTTCCTTTCCTTTTCTTTTCCTTTCTTTTTCTTTTTTTAATTTTATGTATTTATTTGACACAGAGAGAGATGTGAGAGAGAAAGAGCACAGCAGGGGGAGCGGCAGGCAGGCAGGCAGAGGGAGAGGGAGAAGCAGGCTCCCTGCTGAGCAAGGAACCCCTCATGGGGCCCAATCCCAAGACCCTGGGATCATGACCTGAGCTGAAGGCAGCCACTTAACTGACTGAGCCACGCAGGTGCCCCCCCCCCTTTTTTTTTTTAAGTAGGCTCCTCGCCCCACACAGAGCCCAGCCCAACCCTCGAACTCACAACCGCAAGATCAAGACCTGGGCTGAGATCAAAAGTCGGACACTCAACTGATTGTGCCACCCAGGGGCCCCGTATCTTCCAGCAGTCTCAATATCATTTAATGTACTCTTTGTTGCATCTATCTGGTCCTCGAAGCAAAATAACTCATTTCCTCACTTCCATGAACTTCACTGCCATCTTTGGCTTCTGATCAGCCCCCAAACAATGTTTTAAGTGGATGGCACGGTCGCAGAAACATAGAGTTCTTTCCCAACACTTAGCCCTGTTAGAACGGAAACTGTTTTACATATATATATATTTTTTTTTTAACAATGATCTGTTATTTAGACATTATTGGGAAGCTGATCAAAGGCTGTGTGAGTCACACTGAATCTTTGGCTTTTCTGAATTTGAGGTCAGCATTTGAGTAAAGAAATCAAGAAGGAAAACAAAACAACCTTCCTTTTCTTACCTAGACAACGAAGGCCTTTTAGCCACTGCAGTCCTGTTAGTCTTTCCTGGGTAGTCTCACCAGACAGAGAGCGAGCTCATCAGGGGCAATTCTGTCCTTAACTCTTTCTAACAGCCCCTCAAGCCTCTTGCTCTGCAAAGTAGCTCTGCAAAGTAGCGCGGGGCAGGGTTGGAACACTCTGCGCGTTTGGTCCCAGCACTCAGGGCGAGAGGCTGAAACCAAATGAGGCCGACGGACTTTAAGGCAATTTCCTTCCCTCCGTGGAAATTTCTGCTTCTCATATTGAATCGATTCACCGAGTGAAACTTGACCTCTTGTTACAGTGTGTACACTTTGCCATGTGCTCGAGTAATTCAAAATGAAACACCAGTTGTATACAGAAAATACAAAACCTGACTAGAGTGCGTCCAGTTACTTTTGAAAAAGGAAATGCCTTTAAAATCTGCTTTTCTATTAAGAGAGCTACATTTACCGTACATTAGATTTTTCTGTTCATTGTAAGATAATTAAAGTAATGGAGTCTAGCCTGAACTATAATTGTAAGCACACAGTTAAGCTTCCTTTATATATGGGAGCTGAAATGGGAAAATGATGCAATTAATTCAAAGAAAAGAAAAACTTTCTTTGTTAGATGGTGCTTCTGACCTCAAGTATTATGATGATCAAATTTCCTGTGTGTGTGTGTGTGTGTGTGTGTGTATAGTTTGTACACTTGTGCTAACTTTCTGTCAGTACGTGTTAAAAGGTAGGCAAAGTTGGTAGGTTTAAGTGCGCAAGGGATAATATTGTGATAAAATTGATTTATTATCACTTTAAAATATGTACATTATTTTGATTGTTCCTTCTACAAATCTGCCTATTTCAAACAATAACTTCTAATATTTACTGATCGATACTGTTGAATCTATGCTGCAGGAAAATGGGTTTATGTTTTAATAATAGGAGATCACTTGCATGTTTTTAATAACAAATTACTTCTCTGGAACTTGTTACATTTATTGCTTATTGCTTATGTAAGTAAAGCTAAACCACACGTACATGCACGGAAGGAGTAGATCTCAATGCGGCCAATTTATAACATCTTGATCGATACTGATCACTACATTTGTGTTAACTGAGTGCTGATTCATGCCAGTGAGATTTTTTTTTTTTAATTCTGTTTATATGAGCTCAGATAGCTTGGGTAGGAAATATACTAATGTAGCTCATAAATATTGTATATATTTATATAGAATTTTACCCTGTTGAATAATTTGTGTTAGGCATCTCGTTTCTCCAGATTTTCTAATATCTAGGCAGTTGGTGTGAGGATGAAGGTAGGAGGTATTGGCAAAGATAGCACTGCTTCTTCAGATCTTTAATAAAATTAATTAGTTGAGTTTTATGCCTTGCCTTTTTTTTCAATAGTGAAGCAATTGCAGTATAAAAAGAGCAGTTGTTTGACTATATTATTTAATTAAACAGATTTTCCTCCCTTATTCTTTAAAAAGAAAAGCAGTTATTCAAAGCATAAAAAGAAAAAAGAGATTAAAAGTAATGGTATGTAAACTTTGCAAAGTACATAAGGAAACCTCATTAATTCTGGATATTTAAACTATAATCTAAAATCTAAAATAAATACGAGAGAATACAAGAATAGAAATCTTCTGAAGAAACGACATTCTAAATTCATTCTAGGTTTTTTTTTAACACTTTAATGAATAATTATAAACAAAAGCAAGGCTATTATCAGAAGTCATATAGTAAATTTATTAATAGCAGATGCTTCCCTGTAGGACGAAGTTTGTGAAGCTGTTAATATTTAAAAATGGTTACATTTCTGTTTCTGAACACTGTGTCCCTCTTTGGAGAGCAGAAGACTTACATATTTCTAGAGGATCATAATAATTTGTCAACTCCCCTCAAATGAGGAGTAACACCTAAATGGTACCCTTCTTAGAAACATTTTTTACCTTCTGTGCCTGCCTTATTTGATTTATTTATTTATTTATTTATTTGAAGAGTAGAGCTCAGAAATGGGCTTGCTCATTTTACGAAGGCATAGCTATGATAGCAGAAGCCATAAAAGGAAAGAATTCTTTGGTTGAACAGAAATTAATTAGGAAAAAATGAGGAAGGAAAGGAAAGCTCTTAAGTCAGGGGCTTAAAAAAAACGTTCCAACAGCTGTAATATGAGAGAACATACTAACACATTTTTTAATATAATTATATGAAAAAGACATTTTTATATTTCCCTCTTCTAGCATAAAAAGAGTTTTTTGTCAAGCAGTAACAATTTATTCCTTATGGAAACTGCTGTATTATTGTCTGATGGCCATTTTAGATCCATAAAACGAAATGGATTAAAGAAAATTAAACAGTATTTTTAAGTGTCTACAGCTTGTGGCATGTTAACAACAACCTATGTGAAACAGCACCAAAAATTAAGCTTGTGTTTCCAAGGCTTTTTTGTACTGTAATGTAATACTTAAATGTTTAACTCTGAAAGTTTGTTTTAAAATATAATTGTAAAAGCCTCGATAAGTTAGGAGAAGTGAAATGAGATACAACCAAATGTAAGCATGTATCATATACATGTTATAAGTCATGCATAATATATATGTGTGGAAAAATATGTTTTTTTCATTCTGCCTCACAGGATTTGTTATAGGTATTTTTTTTTTAAAGATTTTATTTATTTATTTGACAGACAGAGATCACAAGTAGGCAGAGAGGCAGGCAGAGAGAGAGGAGGAAGCAGGCTCCCTACTGAGCAGAGAGACTGATGCGGGGCTCGATCCCAGGACCCTGGGATCATGAGCTGAGCCGAAGGCAGAGGCTTTAACCCACTGAGCCACCCAGGCGCCCCTGTTATAGGTATTTTAAAACTTAGATAAATAAGATGAAGGACTTTTTGAGAGTCAGGAAAACTGCATTCTAACTCAGAATTTGTCACTAAATGTATACTCTTAGCTAAGTTGATTAAACTCACTGGGCCTCAGTTTCCATTTTTGTAGATGAGAGGTTTACATGCCTCTTTGAAAATCTCAGGATACCTCCAGATTTTTATTAGTATTCAGGTCATCTTCCAACATTAAGTTAAAAGCCCAGAAATGGCTCGGTATCTCTTAGGACATTTAATGCCCTAGTAAAATCTTGTGCTTATACCCCAGAGGTGTGTAACCTACTCTAGGTGGGTATCACTTACAAGTTGCAAAGAATGGTTAGGGGTAGCTCTTTTGAACTGGACTGAGTATGACTTTGTGAGCTGCTGTGCTTTTGCATATAACTAGATGAGCGATTATAAAAAGCAAAAGTGACAAGAAATAAAGGGTAATGACTTGACAGTATCAATGGTCAGGGTGTTGAAACTAAGTAATTGCAAAGAGAAAAGCATGATATGGTATATGAGTCCTCTAATGATTAGGGCTTCTCGGGGCAAGCCAGCAGTCTTCTCCAAAACACCGGGTCCCGCTGAGTATTCTAGATGTGCAATGACTATTTGCCGAATGACTATTTGCTGATTGCCTCATGACCGCTTTGCTTGTCACATGTCCATATGTCATGTCCTTGTGAAACTGGAACTTAATTGCTAATCCCTCAGCAGCTTTTCAAAAACTGGATACAATAATTAAGAGAGGATTATGTTCAGTATTAATATGGTAAGGCATATTTAAGGAAAAGTAAGACTGCGAGAATGAAAGTCAGTTGAGCATCTTTTTGTATGAAAAAAAATCAAAAAATTCAAACTGATATAGTTCTGTCACATATGTTTGAAACCCACCAAAATTTATTGTGAGATATAATGCTGTTCAACTTTTTCACATGCTAGACTTTAACAAGTGACTTTGATGTGCAGTTCTTGGTGGCCCTCCTTTTCCATTGTACTGGAGGACTGTTTGCGTCCAGTAAAAAAAAAAAAACAAAAAAAAACTGGTGAGGCTTTTCTGGATTAATGGGTATAATCGTTCACATGTCACCATACTTCAGTGCTTTACATTTTGTCTCATACAGCAACAACAACAAAAAAGTTGTATGATGCATAGACTCCATAATGAGTGGGAGATTTTAACGCGAGACACTACACCCATATTATTACAGCACAACTAGACACACCAAGGTGTAGATTTTTTTAGATATACGTAGATAAGAAAGTCAAAAGTTGAGGGAGAAGACCCACTAGAAAAGAAGACCTGGGGACTTTGCAGCCTGTGACCTGGAGACGAGAAGACCAATTCTGCATGTGGCACCGAAGTCTCGGACTCACCCCAGATTCATTACTGAGGATTTTCTAGGCATAGGTCTGCGTAAACATGGTTTCAGATCGCCCCCCACACGTCTCAGAAGCTGGTGCATTTGGTGGTCTGGAACACTTCCAAAAGAGTGTGAACTGCAGTTTCTGAAGCGGCATCATTAGTCATGCCTGCAATTCGGTTGGAGTGCATGCACACGTGTTGGTATGTGCATGTTGTGTGTGCGCGCACATGCCAGCCTCCGTGGGTATGCTCACGCAGCCCACACGTGAGCTCATCCTTTAGGGGGCCCTACTGAGAACCGAGTGATGCTAAAGTCCTCTCCATCCAGAATTCTGTCCCCTACACAGAGTCAGATTTATGAATCAGGAAGGCGAGTATCTTATCTTCTCAAGTTCACTTTTGGAGAGTTTTACCCTGAGGGTGTTTTCTTTTAAAGATTTTAGTCATTCTTAAAAACTGTTTTGTAGTTTCCTTTAAAAAAAAATCACTAAAAATGACTAATGAGTTGGGAAGATTAACAAATACTATGCTTTGGGTTTTGTATCACATTTTCTTTTTTCTATAAATATAACATTGCATGCATATACACGTCTTAATAAAAATTGAATGTAGTCACAAATTTCAAGAAAAAGAAACTTGTCATTCCCTCACTTGACTCCTTAAATTTTATTTCCCCTAAACATTAATTCTAGACACCTAGAATAGGCTCAACAAATACTTCCCAAATTAATTTGCGCTGACAGTACAGACATTTGTAAGTATTTCTAGTATAGCTCTGGGTGTATCAGTAACTCGGATAAGCACAGAAAACAGTGTCACAAATCAGCAAACAGACATTTGAACAACTTAATGTTGGAAGATGACCTGAATGTCAGGTGTTTTGTACGTACACCTGACCTCTGGAAACTTGCAGTAGGTAATATAGGAACACAACTAAAATTCCTGGCCCCTCATTCAGCAGAGTTATAATCGGACATCCTCTAAAACATGTCATTTCATATGGTTTATTATAGTACAGTGCTCTAAAAAGGTTCACCAGGCAGCTGAAGCCAATAATCCATTTATAACTGTACTCTGATGACAATGAACAGACCAGTGGATATTTGAGAATTAAAGTTACCTGAAGGTGGCAAGTTTAAATGTCAGTTCTGTTTCTAAGCCTAACATTTTTTTTTCACAAGCCACGTCTTACTAAATGAAATTGTTCTTTGAAAGTTAAGAGTGATATCATCAATGAGGTAACCATGGGATAACTTACATTTTGCCTATCCAAATAAATATGTTGAGAATGGGGATTATTTGAGGTTCCAAGATTTTCATATCATATCAAAAGATACATTTCTTTTAGTTTCTCCTGAACTTCAAAATTAGGCTTTATTTCATTTGCCTGACATTGGCATAGATGGGAAAGGTTGTGTAAAATTATTTACCTATTTATTGAGCACCTGCTCTGTGCTGGGCCCTATTCAGAAATCCACCGACACTTCGTTCAACTATTTTAACTGTGTGTTATAAAAGCCAAGTTGATTTTTATTCAGAGCAGTACCAGAAGGATTTTAGAAATAAATGTATGGTGTTAAATTATTTTATGAAAGTTTTCGTTTTGTGATTAGAGTATTACTGAACTTGGGTTATAAAGAAGATTTCAACTCTCCTGAAATTTCATTTGTATAAGAAGAGCTTGAAATTCTTGGCATTCATTTGCATAAAAATTGAGTCCAAACTTTTCCGGGTAGTGTTCAAAGTCCTCTTATTAAAGAATCTATCCTTATTTCTTGCCTATGACCAACTCAGCCTTTGAGGTGCTCTGAGTCTTCCTTGACCCCTCACAACTGTGTGCTCCCCATTCCTTTGCTTTTTCTCAAGCTCCTTCCTCTGCTAAGACTGCCCGTTGTCATCATCTCCATTCAGGAGCATGCCCTTGGTCACCAGACAGTCTCAAGGGCAGCCTCCCTTAAAATACAGGGACAGATCAGCCCACTGGGAATTATCCTTTCCCAGCACATGTTATAACTCAATGGCCAAACTTCGTGCAGTTGGTTTATCTATAATTATTGAAACAAGTATCTGTTTATTCTTTTAGGATGGTTGGAAACCTAGACTGTAGGAACAGTTCCTGTCAGTGTACCTCTACATCATGGTAACCCATAAATGCTTCCCAGTTTCAGTGGAAATCAATATGGATTTCCAGCCTCTTGTGCTAAACTTGAGCCTGAATACTCACACCACACGCCAGGGACCCTGCTATACGCCAAAGAGCCAAAGCCCTTTTTGTATTGGGGTTCTATTTACAGGGTTGCCTCCAGAATAATCGTATTGTCTTCAAAGACATAATGGCCTTTTAGAATAGACTATATTAAATCTACCTTTGCATCCCTCATGGCTTACACTAGCAATGTTATGATTGTATGAGCCAAGAAATCATTATGGTATTACATAATTATTTTAGGGAAATGTTCAGCAAGCAGTGACCCACAGATCAAATCAGGCCCTCCACCTGTTGGGTACGGCCTCTGAGCTAAGGATCAGTTTTCATTTTTAAATAGATGAGAAGAAATCAGAAGAATGATCATATTTTGTGACACAGGAAAATCACACAAAATTCCAATTTTAGCATTCATGACTAATTTTACGGGAACATAACCACCTCCATTTGTGTCCCATGTCAGAGCTGTTATCATTGTGACAGTCCTTGGGATCCACTAAGCCTAACTAATTCTCTGGGTCTTTACCTAGGAAAGGTTTTCCACCCTGCTTTAGAGTCCCCAAAAGACATTTTATTGGATTGTAAACTCTTAGAGGACAAGGGATGTCTTTCTGTCTCCTGCTGCCCCCTTTGAAAGCACGGCTTTTTGGCATTTCCTTAAATATTTATTTATTGATGGGTTGGCTGAAATTTGCTGGAAGTCAAGTCAGAGCCCTGTGGAACAGCAGACAAAGCTATTTACTTCAAGAAGATTTGTGCCTTTCATTACCAACGGGCATACAGCGCAAGTCAGCGGAGACCCAAGTCATTTTTAGCCAGCAATCTGTTGATTATTCTCTGGCTACTTTGGCTACTTTTCTGACATGTCATTCTTCCATGTTTTACAGAAAACACTAATTCTCACTTTGCCATGTGGTTTCCATTTATTCCCAAGGGGGTTTCTGCATTAGTTTTTGATTAATGGAATGTTTTCTCCTCTCCCAAGATAAGTGTGGGGGGATGTAACCTATCTAAATTGCATCTGGGATGTGTATAAGGACAGAGCAACCGCTTTGTGAGCTAAGCACGGTTAAGCCCATGGATTTAGGTTAAAAAAAAATGAGTAAGTAAATGAGTAAAAAGGCCCTGGATCTTTCTTCTGTACGCCAGCTGCC
Organism: Lontra canadensis; assembly: GCF_010015895.1. Taxonomy (NCBI): domain Eukaryota; kingdom Metazoa; phylum Chordata; class Mammalia; order Carnivora; family Mustelidae; genus Lontra; species Lontra canadensis. The sequence continues at coordinate 12,962,440 of NW_022631033.1, forward strand.
AAGCGTTCCAAAACTTTTCTCCGTCACTAGAAAAACAGAGACAGAATTCCTGTGAAATCTCGTTCTGTTGAAGCATAGGTATGAAACAAAGAATTACTCACCTAATCCTCGTATCATTACCACGTTTTTGTTTGCTTGCTAACTTTAGCACTAGGGTTCCAGTCCTCCTTTGATCACAACGGTAAGGTAAGCAATGTATGTGCCCACAAGTGTGCTGTTCGCCATTAAGTACGCCGTCGCGGGCTTGGAATGTGGGGAACCTAGGAGACTGTTCTTAGAGAAGAGTGTTTCATTGATAAACAAGGTTCTCAAAACTGAATGGGAAGAATATGCCAGCAGTATTTAAAAAAAAAAAAAAAGTGGGTAACCTTCATTAAAGTGTTTGTTAAATAATGTATTCAGACCGACTATGTTTCCCGGCCTCTTCTTTGCCCATTATACGTTCTAGTAAATGAAAGCCCGGAAACCTTTGTCAAAGTTATAATACTGAAACTGACATCTAATTCCCCCAGACAATAGGTACAAGTCTGCAAGCCTCTCTAATTCTTTCCAGTCTTTACATTTATTGATTCTTTTGTAGACCTGTTTCATTCAATCTATTACAAACAGCACTGGTTAAAAGTGTGAAGTTTACCACATTTGACCGGAGGCACATTAAAAACAATAGCATCCTGGCACACATTCTCTTCATCCCAGGGGTGTAGCTCTTAATCTGAACACCATTTTCATCTATAATTACTATATTAGATTTGAAGTGCCGTCTTGATTAAAAAAGATTGACATGTTTATTTTTTGGCTGACCTATTTGGGTAGATGTGGGTTTGATTCTTCTATTGTGTGCGACCCCGTGTTACAAATATTTTATTAGTTGGGCAGGAATCCCGTTTTGTCTCGAAGTCACCGTCTTGTCATAGGTTTCACATCCCCTTGCAATGGTTATGCAAGAAATTGTATGTGTAGAGATTCTCACTTACCTAGACTTTATCAACAAATATATGTTTTAGGATTTTTTTTTTTAGAGTTTAGTATTATTGAGATGGTTACTGAAGCCTTTATAAATACTGCATAAGAAGGCCTCTACAACTTGAGAGCCCATGTTAAGCTTTCACAGAATTAACATAATATACATTTTATTGTACGCCATTCCTCAGGATTATGCCTTTTCTACACATCAGATATTGTAAAACATACTGTGTAAATAATTGATAATAAACAAACAAATTCTACTTTTGCCCAGGAGTACTTCACCAGTTTCAAGACTTTGATGTTCTGTAAATAATTTATGGCACTTATTAGTGAAGGCAAATCAAACGGTATCCTTGATCCGAGAGGGTTTTGTCCTCGTTGTTTCTGAGCAGAATTGTTAAGTGATCCTTCTGATGGGTAACTAAACCTCATGCGGCTGAAAATCACTGCGGCAGGCTTGCTGGTGTATACTGACGTGTGTCAGATTGCCAGGCCATTGGCATTTCCCCTTCTGGAATTGGTGCAGTTACTAGGATATATTTTGACACTGGGATTTGCTCTGTTTTTTGAGAAGGAGAAATAAATGCCTTTCCCCGTGCTTTTGGTTTACCTATGACTCCTTCTGCGGTGCGTGTGAAGGGGAAGATTTTAACTCAATATGCATTCCTTGGCAAAGATACAAGCTTGCTAAAAACATGAACCTAAATATCAAAGGACAGATTATATGATCTTTTTTTAACTCATAAAAGCTTGGGCAATATGCCAGCTAGCCAGACCAAATAATCCACAATTGCACAATAGTCTTGCTTGGGTGTGGAAAATGTAACCATGTGATAATGAGAAGTGAAGTTTCAGAAGTTATGAAAGATTTATGACTGAAACGTTTTTTTTTTTTTCCTCCTCGTGGTCTTCTGTGTTATTTATAATTACATGAATCTAACCAAAGGTTCCATTGATTTCATAATGAATTCAAATAAAGATTTAAGTTCCTGAGTGACCTTTAAAGGTTAGGCTGGTTATGCATGGGTTTTTGTGTTTTTTTTTTTTCTTTTTTTTTTTCCCTAAAAGTTTTCTGTTGTGAGGAAATTTATTTTTTACCCTGGGACGATTCATAATAGATACAGTTACTTTAGACTGTGGTTATAACTGCAAGACAGATGAAAAAAAATGTAACTAATGCGATTACACATTCACAGACGTACTCATATATTTATATATTCAGGACTTCTTTTTAATAGTTGCGCTCAAACAAGGCACATAGGAGAAATTTTGTTTCTTTTTGAGGGGGTCAACATAACATGAGCCATCTCTGATACATTATTTTTTATGGTACATGCTACCTCTTAGAAGGGTTTGATTTGCAAGAAAAACCCCATGGAAATTGTCTCTTCCTGCCCCCTACCGTGTCAGTGATATCTCTCTTCTAGATGGCCAGGCCCTGGTTGTTGGGGAGGGTCATCTGGTCAACCCTTCCTTTCCAATTGGATTGGAGAGAATACACCACACCAAAGTGTGGCTTTTAGAAAATATTTTTAAAATTCTCGAAATAACAGTATAAATACAGTTTCACTGCATTTTGCATATTAATTACTAATCATAACCCTAAATTAATGTGTCACTATGCTGTGTAAAGACATTGTAAAAGAAAGGCAAATGCCAAAAAAATAAAAGATTAGCGTTTGTTGTAAGCATCGACTCACTTAAATTCAAACACTAATTATTACAATTTATGAAGGAAATCATGGTTCTCCTTTATATGCTCAGAAAAATCTCTAACCTTGAAAACCTACCCAAGGCCCTGGCTAGACCTCAACTCCTGCAAGGAGCTTGTAGCTTTGAAATCAATAACCCTTCTGCCAACTTCTTTTCAGGGCCAAGATTAACTGCCCAAGAAAGAGAGCTTATCTTGGATTGAACTCCAGAAAAGAGCTAACAATCCTGTTTGGGCTCTACTTCTCTGGTATCTCCCTGCTTGGAGCCTCCTAAAATTTCTCCCTGAACGGCACTGCTAGGGAACAGTGCGTTCTTTCTCGTGGCATCCCCTAGGAGGAGTGGGTTTACTTGGGCTGTGGTAGGCACCACATCACTATTTCCCCAAGTCTTTCCTGCCTTGAGGCTCAGAGCCAAAGTGAAGGCTTTTTGCACAGAGTTGCTGAAGATCATCTATTTACTAGATGTAACATTCAGGGGCACCTGGGTGGCTCAATCAGTTAAGTGCCTGCCTTTGGCTCAGGTCATGGTCCCAGTCCTGGGATCAAGCCCCGCATCAGGCTCTCTCCTCAGTGTGGAGCCTGCTTCTCCCTCTTCCTCTGCCCCTCTCCCCTGCTCATGCTCTCTCTCTCTCTTTCAAATAAATATATAAAATCTTAAAAAATAAAATAAAATAGGAGTAACATTCAGATACCCCAGGAAGACCTGAAGCAGGTCAGTTGTAGGACAAGTGGATGGTGCGGCATCCAGAAAGTCATGGTAGGATTACCAATTCAGAGGGTCAGGAACTGTCCAGATCTTATCTGGGAGGCAGGAAATAAACCAAATGGGAAGGACGAGCCCCGTCTCAGGGATCAGTATGAGCAAGGGCTGCGGAGGCAGGAGGTAAGCTGGTCCATCTCTGTTTCATTGTCATCGTACTGTCTGGTATGGAAAGTTCCATCTGGACCGGAGTCCCCCAGTACTGAAGTGACTCAAGCTGGAAAAAGAGCAGAGGGCTCATTCCTGCTTCTGCTAAAGATTTCTAGCAGTCCCTTTTTAGCTAAACTGTCACTTTCAAAGGACAATTGTGATCCCTGAAGACTCTTTCATATAGATCATTTCCTACACATTTCAAAGAAACATGCCAGGAAGTTTGTACGACACTCATACCTTGTTAGTCTCATGTCTCTGCACCAAAACAAAAAACCTTTAGCGCATCACTTCTTTAAAACCAAGTATCCTACTTGCCTTGGGCCTTTGTGTTTCCGCTTCTCTCACTGTGAAATGCTGAGTATCAGTTCTGGTCAGCTGTACAGCAGCCAAAGGGACTCCACGCCTGGCTCCTGGAAGTCCGTCTTTCCCTTCTCTACCCTCTGCCACCATTTTTCCATCCTCAGAAGCCCTCGTGCAGTTAGTGCAAACGTATTACAAGTCAGCCGCTTTGATTCCTTCCAGAAGCTTTCTGATTCAGCCTCCTACTGCTTTCCTTGAGAACTATTTCCTATACAAATGGTGAGCCCTGTTTTTCTTATTTTTGTTTTCTATAAACTTTTTAACAGAGTCCCACTGAAGCAGGAGGCTAGGAGGAGTGAATTTATGTGGGCTGTGGTAGGCACCACATCACTATTTCCTCAAGCCTCTTCTGCGCTGAGGCTCAGAGCCAAGTAATTTCTCTAGCCGTGGGTTAAAGACTGTGTCCCATGACCCTCTCCAGCCAGGAGAGGTTGGAATTGGGAGCAGCCAGCTCTGTTCTGGGAGTTAAACTTCCCATTCATACAAGAGCTTTTTACCTCCTAAGAGTTCATGTCATAATATCCCAAAGGATATTATCCAGAGGATAAAGAAGAGTCTCCCAACCACATAGTTACACATAACTATGTAATAAATACTCCATGAATAATTATCTCAACACGGTATGGCAAAGGGAGATAATAAGTTGCAGCTCAGGTATCCCCCTATAAGGTTATGAAGGGTCATCTGTGGGTACTGTGGTAAAAGGAAGTATCTTTTGCATATGGGTGGTTGAAATGGTGACAGTAACCTTAATTTAATTATTTCATCTAACATATTTAGAGCAGCTACATACTTGCGTATAATCTGGGGTGGCCTTTCTCAGCAATGCAGTGCTGGCTTGGTAAAGCCAGTCTCCTATTTGGCAAGGAGATAAAGAATCAGCCAGAAGCCCAGAGTAGATTCCTGATCTCTGAATGTTACCCCATACATTCTATAGGTCAGAGATTCCTTTGTTCTAATCAGTTCCCAAAAAGGACTTCCTGGGCACCTGGGTGGCTCAGTGGGTTAACGCCTCTGTCTTCGGCTCGGGTCATGATCCCAGGGTCCTGGAATCGAGCCCCACATGGGGCTCTCTGCTCAGCAGGGAGTCTGCTTCCCCATCTCTCTCTGCTGCCTCTGCCTACTTGTGATCTCTGTTTGTCAAATAAATAAAATCTTTAAAAAAAAAAAAAAAGGACTTCCTGTAGAGATGGCTTATCAACCTATCAGTCATGTACACCTTAGTGTGAGTTACTTAAATCAGGTGATCAGATTACTTTTACTAAGGGAAAAGGGGCACTGTTGGAGGGCAAGGGGAGGGGAGGCCATATGCGAAGTCAAGGAAATGAGAAGGAAGGGTACCCAGATGGATTGCCAAAGCCAGCCAGGTCAGCAGGAGGCTGGGTTGGCTTTGACCCAACTAGCCCTTTCAGGTGTTGGTGGGAGCTGTGAGGGAGTGTTGCTGACAGCCTGCCCCATTGGTGAGCAAAGGAAGACAAATAGCATGAAATTTAAATGGCTTGTGGTTGCGGGTGAGAGTCAGGGGGAATGAAGCCAGCAGGCAACCCCAAGGACAGTGGGGACGGATGCGAGTGACAGAGGCAGGCAGGTGTCAGGGGTGCAGAGTAGAAGGGAGGATGTTTTCAGTGGCTCAGTTGGGGCCAGGCTGTGAGGACACTGAAGACCCAACAAGGAAAGACAGAGAAAAAGGAAGAAAATGAGTCCTGATAAAAATGTGATTTGAGAGCGGTTGAACATTGTCTGAGATAGAACCTACAGGCACCAGGGGAGGTGGTAAAGAGTTAGACTGAAGGGAAGAGGGGAATCAAATCCAGGAGGAAGAAACCAGAGTCCTAAGTTCCGAAAAGGTACAGGAAGATGGGGGCCCTTGCCTACTTCTGTGTTCATCTCATTTTGAAAACTCTATGAAAGTGCACATTACCAACATTTACATGAAAAATTTAACTGTAGTTCAAGAAGCGTTGGGACATCGAGGAGAAAGCTAGCCCATAAAAACGTCACTGTAAACTTCAGAAACAACCATGTGGTTCATTGATGGTGGTCCATCAGGGATGGAGGAAGAAGGCTGCACATCTCATTATTCAACAACCTGGAAGGAAAAATCATCAATGGTCAGTGGAGAAAATTTACATGTGCCTAGACAAAGCTTTAAATGAGTTGAAAATTGGTGGAAAACTCTGTGTGTTCATGTTTCTGTTTGTTTTGTTGGAAAAAATAACAAATAACAGCTCGGCATCCAAGTTGACTATGAGTGTGAGAATCAAGGTGTGAATCTCAAGTCTCTAGTTGTATATTACTGGTGTGTGTGTGCGTGTACGTAATGTAAACATAGATAGAGGCTTTTATAGAACATCACTACATAGTTTAAGTTATATATACCTTATACTTTGCCTCCGTTTCTCCAGGATGTAATTAGATATTTAGTTTATGAAAATATTATATTAAACAAACAAAGATGTCAAAGGAAGAGCTATACAAGGTCTAGAAATGATGCATGTGGGACAAAACAATGTATGAAAATAACAACATTTCCTGCATGATCAGGCAAAAAGGATCAGGTCAAAAGTCCTTTTTTTTCCCCCCAGAGATAATAGTACAGAAATAGAAACTTGAAGTATTAGCAATAGCATTATTGAACCCAGTTCATCTTTAAAACTTGTCCCACTCACTCAAACACTGAGGATAAAAGGTTTAAAATAAAAGAAAATATATCCAATTCACACTTCAGGAAAATGAAAATACTATAGACCAAGAGAACATTCTTATTGAGCTTTTTTTCAATGCTCTCATTTTAACCAGCTGGAATTATTTTTAAAGTACATCCAATTCAACCTTTTAAAATGACAGATTTGCCTTTTAATGGGAAATATGTATTTCATCAGAAAGATGGAGCACAGTGTCCTTGGCTAAGTTATTCTCTACAGAAGGATGCTCTTTTTTTGTACTAGAAGCTTCGCCTATAAGGAAAAACACATATCATAGAAAATTTGCTCCTGGCATGGTAGATTAGGAGAATACAGACAGACTAATAGAGAAAAATTAAAAATGCGCACTGTTCCTTCCAGTAGCCTGGATTCCATATGTAATGTTAATTTTTATGTAATGAGCAGTGCCTACAAACAGAACCAGCCAAGGAGAATACCCTTAGAAACTGGAGTTCCTTTGTAATGGAAGAAGAGACAACCACAACTTTAAACTGCCAAAGAGTACGGTTGCAAAAGTATCTCACAAGTTCCCTTACTGGGAGACATACCGTCTCACTCACGGAACCTCTTAAATCTATATTCACTACAACTTTTCTTCTGGAGTTAAAGAGCATCTCCAGTTTCTAAGGAAAAACAAACAATTGGCTGATAACAATGAAGCTGGATTAAGCTGTCTCGGTGTTTATGTTAGTAAAACTGACACATTTTCAATTAAGATTGACATTCCTGAGACAGAGGCATGACTAATGTCATTTGACAGAGCAGCATCTGGGAGCGGAGGGTAAATATTCCAGGACTGTGTACAGGGGAGAGGGCTGAGGTCAGCCAGAGATGCTTGTCCCAAATAGGGCATTGGGGCAGGGGTCGTGAGCTGATGATTCAGAGCTGAAATGTGGGGCCAACTGAGGACGGAAGGAAAGGGGCCGGAGGTCCGGGAGCGAGGGCAGCAGCTGGCCGATGTGAGCAACAGGAGGGTGTCCGAGGGAGGGGCTGGCGCCCTGGAGGGGACAGCCGTGTCACCACTGGAAGCACTCCCCCACTCTGGGAAACAAGTGTACAATGCATCTCATCCTAGAGCTCTTTGATAAAAAGTGGATTTATCTCAGAACCTACTGCTTGGGAATTCCAAAACGTGCAATCGGGTCCATTGGTACGAGGCATACTGTCTTACCAATCTAGGCACTATAATTGAGTGAAAACGCCCAAGGGTGCTTTAGGAAATCGAATAATAACTATGCATTTGAAGACATTTGGTGGGAATTTGGTGTGTCTGCCCAGTCTCCAAAACTCATTTCCAGTCTCAGAAAAGGAACGGTGCCTCTACTTACCCTGTGTAAACAGAAACACTTGGTTTGTGGGGAAACATTCATTCATTTGTTCCTCCATCCATTCATTCATCAATGGGAACAACTGTTGCTGTCACACGTGCTAGATTCCAAGGGAAGCCAGACCCGGAGCTGATTCCCGCGGAAGCATCCATCTGAATATGAAAGCTCTGTTTGACAGAAACTTGGGTGTCTGGCAAGGGGGTTGCAAAGGGGAAATTAAAAATTTTTTAAAGGAGTTGGAAGTTCCTGGTGAACTTTGAATGCACAGCTAAGGCGTATGAACTGTACTTTTTTTTTTTTTTTTTTTTAACCTGGGTATTCAGTCCTGCCTTCTCGACTGTGGCCTTGGGCTCTGCTTGGGGTTGGGGCATGGGAGCTGAAGGACAGAGAGAATGCTGATGGGCAGGCCCCCAGGCCGGCAGGCAGACAGGAAGTGTGGGTGGCAGATCCAGAGCGGCTGGGCACGCATGTAGAGCCTAGACAATGAGACGAGAGATCAAGGGGGTTTGAAGAAGAAGAGGGTGGGTGGGAAAACCTACATGACTTTCCTAAGGGAGGTAGTGACGTCATTATGGAATAGGTGCAAATATAATGGCTTATCCCTTCTCACCGCCCCCCAACCTAACCATGAACAACATAAGCCCCCAACTCCCAAGGCCACAGGTAGGTTTGACTAAGTGTGGTTAGAGTGTAGGGCATTGTAGAGAAAGACATTGAGTATTGGGTTCCTTTGCACACATCCCCTCCCAACCTTGCAGGCAGGGAGAAGGGAAGGGAGTGGAAGGAAATCTCCCAAAGAGCACGGGACAACTGCCTCATGGTTTGGGAGCCCTGAGAGCTGCAGAAAGGTCTTCCATAAATGACAACGACAAATTGGGAGACTTGTGCTACTGTTTCTGGGCCAAGAGTTTTAGCCAACAGACTTGGCTTGGAGCAGAGGCTGCTCCTCAGAGCCCACATCCCCCAGCTTTGCTGTGCCTTGGTCCTCCTTCCTTCAGACCTCACCGTGCCCTTAGCCCGAGAGCATGGGCTTCCGTGGCTGCATTGGACGTGTTTGCTGCGGTTCCTGTGCCGTAGAGTGTCTTTGGCAGGTGGCCTCTCACCGCGGGCAGAGCCTCCTAGCCCCTCCGGAAGGACATCTGCTGCTTGATTTCACCATTGCCCGGGCATATGGCCTTAGGCCTCCCTCCCGAATATGGTGGAAGCCCAGAAGACCTCCTGAGGTCATGAGAAGTTTTAGAGCAAGGGGAATGGCAGAAAGAATGAGAAGTGTTTCAAGAGAATTAAACTCATTCAAGGTGCCAAGTGGATTCAAGGAAGGAGGAAGTGCAGAAGCTGTTGCTCTCGTGGTTAAACAATAAGCAAGCATCATCGCACTGATAGAAACGGATAGAGGCAGTGGATTAAAGGAGCTAAATCGAGTGGACTCAGTGACTAGTGGGCTGTGGGGACAAAAGAAAGAAAAGAGTCCAAGAGTCTGGTGAGGTTTTGAGCCTCACTATGATGACGAAAGTAAGGAATACAGAGACAGGGTGTGGGAATAAAAGGGGTTCAGTCTGATACAGGTTTTAGAGGGTGTTGGCTAATGCTAACTGGCAGGGTGTTCTCGTCAGGCTCACATAAGAGTTAAAATATTTTCAGAACGTTTAAGAGCATTATTTTAAGTGTGGGTGATACAACAAGCCAAAAACCTGTGAAAACTGTTACTCCAAACTAATTCATACTCTGCTTATTTTATTTTATTTACTTTTTTTTTTTTGGAAAGAGTGGTAATTCAGAACGAGTTCATCTTGAAAATACACTTGAAGTAAATATATGATCCCGTTTGAGTTTCCTTGCAGGATTTTGTTAGACACTGTGCACACGTCTGTGTCTTAATTCGCCATGTCTTTTTGACTCGGCTTCTCTCAATCATTGTGTCCCAATCTGTTCTGCTTGATGACTCAACGTAATCAACACATTACCATCTTTCCATTCATTCATTGACTTTCCTGGCCATTATTTTAATAAGAGACACATTAAGCGACTCTTGTGGATTCCCAAAAATGTCTTCCTGTAAGGCTTATACAGAAGTCAAGAATTAAATTTGCTTTCATGGAAAATAGTAATTAAATGCAAATTGGAAAGAATCCTACCAAAGAAAAAGAAAAGAAAAGAAAGAAAGAAAGAAAAAAGGCAAAACTCTCTGTTCAGTTAAAATTACAGTTTTACTCTTTCTTCACCCAAATATTTATGTTTGTATTAAATTACCTGGTGAGAGATTTCTCTAAAAAATAAATTCACAGAAGATATTCATGAAAGTTGAGCCCATATTGTTCCCCATTTCCAAGCAAGCTTTGTGACTCTACAGTTTTCAGCAGCTGGGGGTCAGCTGATTCCTAGTCCCATAGGATTCCCACTCTCGCTCATTCTCTTTAGCTCCCCTGGATGTGAAACAAACAAACAACAAAACAAAACAAAACAAAACCTATCCACAGTAAAATACAGTTTGCAAATAATTCTGTAACACTCTTTGGATAACTGAATTCTGACTTATGCAGGGACTCTGAGCACACACTGGCCACGATTTGCAAAACAAATGTAAACTCTCCTCTAGCTTTTCTGCTCCTACTCTCTTGCCAACCATATGCATTTCACAAGGGCTCCTTCCTTTGTGGAATACTGCAGCCCCAACTCGAACAGTTCACATAAGCTAAATGGTCCTTTGCATTCAATTAATAAACCACTGCAACCACTAATCACAGCTGTTTGCCACTAACCTCCCTCATCCAGCCCACCGTGCATCTGATGGGTTCCTTCTCCGTGTGGCGGGTCCCAGGACCCCGGCACCCTGCTCCAAATTCATTGGGACTCTATGTCCTTTGGCCCTGACCTGCACCTCCCCTCCCCACCCCCCCACCCCCCGTTGCAGTGGAGCATTTCAAGGCCTGATCTACACCTAGCCTTCTCCTCTTCTCCTCCCATGTTCCCCTGGGCCTCCCCAAATCACCATGCCACAGCTGGCAACCTAACTTGTTCTAAAGCTTCACTTACGTTCTTTGTGCCCTTGACACATTGTTTTCATGTAGACATGCCATGAACAGTTTGATTTTTTTTTGTTATTTATCTATTTGCAAATTCTTGTCTCATTTGACTGCCCTCGGGCGCCATGTAAATTGTCCCCCTGTAAGCTCTGGGGAGACCCCGCGGAATAGATTTGCGTGCCCTCAGTTCACACCAGGTTCAGAAAGCTCTCTTTGTACCCTTGTGCGAGTTCACGTACGTTAGGTAGAATATTGCCAAGTTAAACAAACTGACAATACTGAGAAGTCAGGCTTCACGTTCGAAACGTGGACCGCCTTGGGTTCATTCTTCTCTGAGGTCGGCCAAAAGACTTAAATCAACTCATTGATTTGGACAATTCATTGAAAGGAGGAATACATAAAATGAAAAAAAAAATGGGCCAAACGAATGTGGGATGTCATAAAAATGGTTGCTTGAATTTTTCGCACATTTAAAATGTCTGCGTTTGTGTTTAAAAACGTTTCCTCAAAAAATAGAGCCCGATTTCATTGTGATATAACATGATGGAATGATTCCCCTAGCTCCTCAGAACAGATTGCCTGGGCTTCTAATGCCGTAGGATTAGAGAGGCCCAGCCCTGCTCCTTGTAAGTTTTGTTTTCCTGTTTTCCTGTTCACTGCCTTCCTCTCTGTGTGCTCTCACTCTTAAAAGGGTAAGGGCTCCTGTCACCCTGGCTCTCCCCACTTCAGAAGCATCATGGACTCACAGGCCTGTGAGAAAAAGCCAGGAGACTGCTTCCATGTGATTCTAGAAAATGTCTCCCTCTTCCAGTGTTCAAGCCTTGAATTCTAGACCCTGGAGAGTGATTCCTTTATGAATGCCTAACCCCCGTCCCTAACCCCTCTTTTCATTGAGAATCCGGCCAACATTCTTTTTGTGGAAGCTGTTTCCCTTATCATAGATGCGGATTCATTCATTCAGCAAATATTTGTGGAGACCCTTTCGAGTTCTGTCCTGGCCGCATGTCAGTTACGAATGTCCCCAAATCTTGTGATTTCTGCTCTTTTCTTCCTTCCCTGGAAGCCAGTTCCAGATTCCTTGCTCGGCTCGGCTTACTTGCTCAAGGAATACAAAATTAGAAGTTCCTGAGGACTCATTTGGGGAACCTCTTTCCAGAAGGAGAATTTGGCGTATCTGCCTAAGTTCCCTCGACCTTAAAATTCTCCATCTCCCTCCTATTTTCTCTTTAAATTCGTCAAACTCCTCTCTCCTATTGTGATCTCTGTCTCCTGCATGTTTTCTCCCCGTTATGCACTCAGCCTAAGTGTGAGACTCTCAGAAATTTGTTTGCTAAATCATCTGGCAAATGGTCTTGTTGATGTCTGCTGGGCTGCTCGGAGCCCACCGTGGTTAAGTACTTATTACGGGAACCCAGCCGGGCAAATTAAGAAAGCTACACGTTTGCTTGTTATTTTAGGACTATTATGCTCCGCTTCTGAGGGGGCTCCGTATTGGACCTTCTGACTTGAAAGGACTTGCTGTTCTTTAGTCAGAGGTTGCTCTGTGGAATCTGAATCTTTGACCTGGCAACAATAAAAGTGATTATCTTCCAGGGGGAGAATGTCCTCTTGTTGCTTTTCATAGTTCAGCCTGCTGGAAAATGCAAAACACTTATTTAAGCAGCTCGAGGTTCACTTGGTATGTCATATTTTATAACTAAGCTGGGAGCTTTTTAGACTTACAAATTAAGTTATTTACTTCCTTTTTTAACGTAAGTGCTTTCTTTATATAAACAGTACTCGGGCATTTATGCTCAAGGTGAGCATCACTGCCCAACCCCCACCCTACCCCCCTCCCTGCCCCGCCCCCGCAGTCCACAGGAAAGGATCTGTAGTGTGGTAGAGCTGTTATGTAAATTATAGCCATGTTCCTGGTCGTTTTCTTGGAAGTACCTATTACAGCTGAAACTGCCATGTAGGTAACTTACACATCGCACAGGGTACGTTCAAAAATAACCAAGGAGTTCTGTTAGGCTTTCGAGGAACCACTGTTAAAGCAGATTTAGGATGTCTGAAAAATTCCGCAGTATGTTAAGGATTGGAAAAATATGATCAGAGGTAATTTCAGTGTGTTAATGAGGGGGGGACCTAAATAGTCTGCTTTTCTGGAAAAAAAGGGGAATTTATTATTGTCACCATTTTCACATTTCCTCTTGTGTATGGCATTGTGTTCTACCCAAAGCTTTGCCTGTGGCCCCTCCTTTCTGCGTAAGAGGCATCGCAGCTGTGCCTGAAATCCCTCCCCAGCAGTTTAAGTGGTTGCTCTTATTTCTAAATGCTCATCTGGTTAAAAATGCTACTTCTGCCACAATTTGCAAGAGAATATCCTTGTAGTGGGATGTCAGTGTGTCTCCCCAAAACAGCCAGGTTCATGAGCTTTAAAAACCTACGCGATGCAAAAGAAGGTTTTTTCCTGTCTACAGTAGGTCTTTTTTAATAATGCAGGCTGCTTAAGCAGTCTAACATGCCTTTTTCCAGCAACAGACTTTGTACTTTATGAATGCTTTATGATGTTAAATATTTGTAAGAAGTGAAAGAACTTGCCTTTTCAAAATAAAAAGCATCACATAATCCCGCAGCAATCACATTATTAAGAAGCCCAATGCCAAATCTGAATGTACCTACCACTTCATTTTCTGTGAATCTACCCATTGTTCATTTTCTGTAAATCTGCCTGTGGTTTCTCTGGTCTCCCGAGTAAAGGTTACTTCTCATCGTGACTGCAAGGCTGTTTTTGAAAAGAGCCACAGTGTAAATATTTTAGGTTTTGTGTGTCAAGATTCCAAATCAAGGAGAGTATGTAGGTACTAAACAAGAGAGAAAATGAAGTTCCACAAATGTTTTTTTTTACAAAATTCAAAATACGGTAATAAAAATAAAGCACGCTCTTTGAAATACAGGTCTACTACTAGGAAGAATGGGGTCTTTTGAGGAGTTAACATTTTGCTTTGGGATTCAAAGATTAGTATACTCCAACCTCAAAACTGTTGCAATGCTTGCTGTAAAAAGCCATCCTTAGCTCAAGGGCCATACAGAAGCAGGCAGCAGGCTGGGTTTGACCCTGAGACAGTAGTGTGTTGACCCCTCTAGGAGGTGGTATTTCCTAAAGCGCAGTCTTGGGACCATTCGGTGACCCATGACTGAATGGGTTTATTAAACGTGCTGGTCCTTGGGTCTCACTGCCTCTTCTCAAGCTCATCTGAGTCTGTTTTTTCTTCTTGCTCTAGCAACCTTGGTTGAGTTGGCAAAGCCTATGCCCTCTCTTTCGGAAATGCAGCTTGCACTTCCCATAGGCTCCTTTCCTTCGGGCTTCAAATTGGCTCAGCTCCCACTTCCCCCTCCTTTTAACTATGCAGTGTTACATTCATTTCGGATACACAGTCTAGTGATTAAATAGTTCTATACATTACTCAGTGTTTATTATGATGAATATGCCCTAATCGTCACCACCCGTTTCACTCTTCACCTCCCCTCTCCCACCACCTCTCCTCTGGTAATCATCAGTTTGCTCTCTATAGTTAAGAATCTGTTTTTTGGTCTGTCCCTTTTTCTTTTTTCTTTTGTCTGTTTGCTTTGTTTCTTAAATTCCACTCATGGATGTAATCAGACGGTATTTGTCGTTCTCCTATGGACTTATTTCACTTAGTCTTATACTCTAGATCCATACATGTTGCTGCAAATGGGAAGATTTTTTACGGGAAGATTTTTATTTTTTATTTTTTTTTATTTTACTTTTTATTTTTTATGACTGAGTAATATTCCATTGTGTCTATATGTCGTTTCTCCTTTATGTATTCATCTATCAATAGACACTCGGTCTGCTTCCATAACTATTGTGAATAATACTACAATAAACATAGGGATGCATATATCTTTTCAAATTAACGTTTTTGTACTCACTGGGTAAATACCCAGTAGTAGAATCACTGGGTCATGTGGTAGTTCTCTTTTTAATTTCTTGAGGAACCTCCATACTGTTTTCACAGTGGCTGCACCAGTTTGCATTCCCACCAATAGTGCACAAGGATTCCTTTTCCTTCACATCCTCACCAGCACTTGCTGTTTCTTGTGTTTTTTATTTTAGCCATTCTGACAGGCGTGAGGTGATAGCTCACTGTGGTTTTGATTTATATTTCCCAGATGATGAGTGATGTTGAGCCTCTTTTCATGTGTCTGTTGGCCATCTGGATGTCTTCTTTGGAGAATGTTCAAGTCTTCTGCTCATTTTAATTGGATTATTGTTTTCTTGGTGTTGAGTCGTGTAAATTCTTTTATATTTTAGATATACTAACCCTTTATCGGATATGCCCTTTGCAAATATCTTCTTGCATTCATTAGGTTGTCTTTTAGTTTTGTTGATTGTTTCCTTTGTTGTGCAGAAGGATTTATTTTAAAAGAGTCTCAATAGTTCATTTTTACTTTTGTTTCCCTTGCCTCAGGAGACACATCTAGAAAAATATTGCTATGATAGCTTCCCCAATTTAAAAAACAAACGTGATTTTGGCCCTACTGTACTCCAGCTACCATCCCATGACCCCCATTCAAAGCTAGACACTGCAAATGTGCTTTCCATGCTCATCGTCTACACCACCAATATGCTTTTCACATCCTTCTACAATGTAGTTCTTGTCCTTACCATTCTAACAAAACTATACCCTAAATTTGCAAATCCTTATCTTTGTTGCCCCAAGCCTCTCCATGTCATTGACACTGGTTGTAAACCCTCCCTCTGTCAATTATCTCCTTTTTGTTAATTCCTGTCATGGTATCCCTGGGTAAGGTCCTTGACAGAAATGTTACCTGATCCTGTAGATGATTTCTTCAGACACTGTTAGTCATTTTGGAAACGTGTCTTACCATTTGAGGGGAATACGAACTGGGCTGAAGATGGTGGGAGATGAACAGATCCCTGATTGGGGCCAGTGTCGAGGGCCCTGAGAGGTAGCTGGACTCTGGAACATTTGCACATATGAACCTATCTGCCCCTGAGTGTCCTAATGTGTATTAAGTACTCAAAAGAACGTGAGGTCCAAGACCAGATCTCTGTTTCTCAGTTGATGACACCTGGGTGAGTAAAGTTCCCCGGGAGCAGGAGGGGCAGAATGAACTAATTCGCATCTCAGTCTGTGACTCCTCTGTGCCCTGGTTACTCGAGACACATAGATTCCCACACAGCTGTCGTCCACCAGCACCCTAGCCTGCCTCCTTCCCTGTCCTCTGTCACAGATCCTTCTGCTTCCTTCAGGTCTCCCCCCTCTCCCACTGTTCCAGGCCCAAAGTACAGTGCTTCCTCCTCCCCACCCCCCCATGTCTCTACTGGCTTCTCCTTCCCACCCCCCACCATGTCTCTACTGGCTTCTCCTCCCCCACCCCCCAGGTCTCTACTGGCTTCTCCTACCTGTGCAACCCTGCCCGCTCTCCTGCCTTTAGTGTTCACCTTGTAGGTCGACTGCATATCTGTAACTTCAGCTCTGCCCCCCTCACCTGCAAAACATCTTATTTTCAGTGGTCTGAGAAGCAAAAACAAACAAAAAACAAAAACAAAACAAAACAAACAAAAAAAAAAACCCCAACTTTACTTGAATTCTGAGCAGTTATCTCTAATTCAGCTTATCAAAACTGGAAAAGAAAGAAAAAAAAGTCCCTTCAACATATGCATCTTCCCACCTAACCTATTCTATTCATTTGCTTTCCTGTGATTTTTTTCATCTCAAAACCCGAAAACTTTATAATTATTCTTCACTCTCCCCCCATTCTGTATTGGGCATCCCAGTCCTTCAAATATTTTATTTGGTTATTTTAATTATTTTATATTTCTTACCTTATGTAATATTGCGATGATGCGTATTTTATATTCATGTTTACTGGGAGTCATCTAATGTCTATGACGTCATGGGTTTGCACACAATTTTTAAAAGAAGTCTTGCTCCATTTTTCTCCCTCTCTATTTTTATTTTATGTATTATTGTCATAGGAGTTGTCTAAAGATCTTTGTTCATCAAGCTTAGTACCTAATAAGGCTCCTTATTACCTGGTTGGTGCCAGAGTCTCTGTTTCTGAACTGATGCCCCACTGGTCCCCAGACCGCACTCATTTTCTTCCAAGCAGATCTCGCTCTTTCCCCCACCTCTACCCCACACTTACACCCATGCTCTTTCCTCATCTAGACATCCCACGCCATAGACTGTGTGGTTCCTAGCAAATAGAATGGCCTGGCCAGGTAGGGAAGGACTGTGGTTTTGTGTAGGGCATCTCGTTTTCCGTGAGAGCTCATCTGTTTGTCTACCCATGACCCTGGAGCACCCACTTGGGGTCTCTAAGCCACCCACTTCCTCAGTGACCACCAGTAAATAGGGTGACATGTGGGGAGTCAGACAGGACCAACCATGGTCAACACTGGCCTTCTACTCTCATGGCTCTTCATTCTCTCTTCTGGATTTATAATCCCATCCTCAGCAACATGCCACCAACACTGAGCACTGGCCAGTGAGCACTGGCCCGCTTGAAGTTAGTTTTTCTGCCTGGGACAAGGACAAGAGCCAGGATTCTTTTTTTTTTTTTTTTTTAAAGATTTATTTTTTTATTTGACAGAGAGACACACAGTGAAAGAGGGAACACAGGCAGGGGGAGTGGGAGAGGGAGAAGCAGGCTTCTGGCTTTCTGGCTGAGCAGAGAGCCCGATGCGGGGCTAGATCCCAGGACTCTGGGATCGTGACCTGAGCCTCCTAGGTGCCCTGAGTCAGGATTCTTTTAAGGGGCAGAGATAATATCCACGAGACCATTGGAACCCATAAAGGAAAGATGTGGCTCTCATTTACAAGGAGTGTAAATACAGCATTGTTTTTATACTTTTGTCTTTTTTTTTTTTTCTGGTGGAAATCAAAGATGGCATTTTTGGGGAGAACGTTAATAAATTAGATTCATATGAGCTTCTATGATTAATTATGCCATAATGAAATATTAACCACCACAGTATGTCTTATATTTATGCAGAGGCTCCCTTTTCTATTTGAAAATTGCTTAATTATATACAGGAATATATCTAGAATATACACTATATTCTGAAACTGAATTTGAAAAAAAAACTTGATGTGTATATGAAGATAAACCCCCTATGTTAGCCACTTTAGACTTGGTAGATTATTCAGAAATTAAATCTACTGCCACTAATTAAAAAAATCATTTTTATCAAATAATTCAGCCCATTAATTTTTCAGAAGATCCAGAATCCTTGCATCAGGAACGTGCACTAAAATTAATTTTTTTGGCAACGCTGAAAACATTTAATTTCCTCATGATGAGGCAGACGCAGTAGATCTCTTGAAGGGCTTTCTAATTTACTGAAGGAAATTCATTTTATTTCAAATACATGTGTTTGTTGTTTTGAATTCTGTGAAAGTTGGTTCTTTATTTATGATGGGATTCTGCACAAATCGCTTCATCCTTGTAGGGCCTCAGTTTACCTACCTGTAAGCTGAAGATAGAACAGGTACCAGGAGGTCAGTTGCTAGGATTAAATGGATTATTATATGTAAAGCTTGCAAGCGTGGACCCCAGTACATACGAATCACGGCAAATGGAAACTCTACCAGACACTTATTAAACTAAAAAGCACAGTTAACTAAACCTCATCCATGTCTCTCCACTGCTATGAATAAATATGTGTTTTCTTAATTCTCATGATTCGACTACTCTAAGACATGGAAGGGGAGATAGAAGCACATGGGGATTCCCTTGTCTCTGTCATTGCAGAACAAAAGTTCTGCACATTTTTCAAGTGAAACCAGACTGATGCTGAGCTGGCTGGGCTCCCTGGGAGCCTGCAGTGATGTGTCCCTTTGCCGTTCAAGTCCGGACTTGACCACCACGTGGCTCCCACACTGCTTCCAGAGACATCTGATACCCGGAGCATCAGGAGGCCAGTGGAACAAACAACATAAAGGAGAGCAGAGCAGCCACAAATATTGCAGGGATAGCAAGTATGCTCCTGGGCACTCCGTAGGAGTCTGGTGGCCCCCTCTGCTCAGGTACCCGGGGCTCTGACTGTCAGCCCTTGGAGGCTGTCTTTATCTCAGCTACTGTTAAAAAAAAAAAAAAAAGGAAAGAAAGAAAGAAAAAAAAACTTATGTCCAGTGAGCACTTTACATGTGGTTCACCCACTTAGCCAATACTCCCTCTGAAGCTGAAATAGATTGCTTACATAAAATGCTCAGAACTGCCTCCACAAAGTCTTCTCGTGCTGCTCACTTCCCTTAAAGCCGTGCTTCCTAATCCTTTGATCCCCATAGCACTGAACTCTTTGAGAGTGTAACAGAAAGGACAGAGTTGAGATTTTCGTGTGACAAGTGGAAGAAAATCAATTTTGACATCCCAAAGATAGAACCAGTGGGGCAAAAGATCGCCAGTCACGAATAGATGTTCTCTCTCATTGTCTTGGGTGACTAAAAATGCCAGAGAGACTCAAGGCAACGTGGACAATAGGGAGGCAATAATCTTTTTCTTTACCCAAAGAATAAAAGAAATGAAGTATGATGTTGAGGTCACATTGTGAGTATCAACACGCTGTCCATTCTACTATCTCTTGTATTTTTGCTTGATGTTACAGATATTAAGCATGCTGGCATTCCACGAGAGGATTTGCACATTGATTAGGAGTTAAAAGCATTTGTCTGTAAGTTGAGTTGGGTAACTATTTCCTATTGTAGGAAAACCAGATCTTCCCTGTAATTGACAGTCCTGTTATAAGTGGATATTCTGTTAAGCTTCTAAAGAACTTCTGAGAACTTATTAAGTAATTGAATAAAGCAGAGTGCATTTAGTCTTATAGTTGTACCATATTTCAGGATATCATATAACCTATGAGTCAGTTCAAATGTTATAGATGAGTGATAAAACATGGGATAAGAAATAATACGGAGAAAAAAAATTGCACAAATTACCATGCCACCCACTAATACGTTCCGTAGCAATGTAGTCATCCTTTTTTTTCTAATTATACGGTAAAAATTTGGTTACAACTATTTTTATCCTCAGAATAAAGCTATTATCCCTGAAAAGGTGTAAAGAAATTAAGATTGGCTTTTCATAATTCATAACAAACACGGTTGTTTTGAATGTGCTTAATTATTATCACGATTCAATTCAATACAATGGTGATTTATTGCCTTTTGAGAGCTGCTTGTGAATGTCTCATTAGGAAGAGCTGCTAAATGATACAGCACAACCCATAGGAAGGCATATTTAATGTCATCTCAGTAATAGAAACACTGCTTCTTAAACTCTATTTGCATGCCCAAAATTCTAAGCAACAACAAACCCCACTACGATAATAGAATTTAAAAATTAGTCTATATTTTTTGGCTATCGTCTAGAGATAGGAAACGCAGCTTTTCTTAAATGAGAGGAAGAAATATGTGCAGTTTAGGGAGCTAGGGTTTAAATCTACATGAAAATGTGAATGTATTAGGGAAGCGTCATACATCACTTGTTGGAAATAAGAGATATAATTCTAGTTTCTTGACCCTAGTGTTTCTTAAATATGCACTTACTTTGTGATCTTCAAGAAAGTGAAATAAATCTCACTGTAACATAACCAGTAGATTGCGTTGGCCTGACACCTGATCTGTAGTGTAGCTGCGTCTTTTGTAAATTTGGGGACGTTGAATGGCTATTGTGGCTTCAAACGCGAAGACTTGGTTACCTTCCCTTCTTGATCAAAAACACATATTGAGTACTACCTTTGTGGATGCCCACAATTAACCTTCTTTTCAGGAGCTGATCTTTTATTTAGCATATTAATTTTTAGAAAACACCCCACATGAAAAAATTCTCCTCAATTTTTATAAGGCTTAGTAGAAATGAGGTAAACAGCACACTGACATTTTTACAGATTTGGGCAGGGGTTATACTGTTCACATAATCACATTTTATGACCAAAGGGTAGTCTTTCTTACAATTAAATTTCATCTGTAGAGCTCGAGTAGACGAGATGTTATCGGTCCATAAAGAACGCATTGTAGATTTTCCTAATTTATCCACATTCTTGGGACCAAAACAAATACGTTCATTTTCTCTTATGCCACCCTTTAACAAAATCATGGTACACAAACGAAATTACAGCCAGAGATAAGGAGGGTGTCTGCCAGACCTTCATCATTTGTCGTGAGTACAGGCGTGAAACACTACAGCCAAAGAACACATCAGAAACTTCTGAAGAAACGCTCCCAGCTAGAGTGTAAGTGAAGAGCAGAGTGCCAGCCCTGTCACCAGGGCAGCCAGATTGTAAATGGTATTTTCAGGAGCTTTAATAGTGGACAAGGACAAGCAGTTAGTCTAGTTGACTCCTTAGAACAAATGTCATTAAAGGCAAAGTGTTGTGCAAGTGACTGACTCAATCTTTATTAATGAAAAAAAAAAAGGAGAGAGAGAGAAAGAAAATATGATGCCTCCAGAATGAGGCAGTTATAGCTGAATTGTGGTGAGCCCCCTCTTCACTGACGAAATGAACTTCACTCTCTAGTTTTGAAAAAAGGATGCACCAAGGTCAGAGAGAGGTGTTCTGTTGTTCTGCTTTAAATGGGGGCTTTTTTCAATTTGAAAAGAAGAAGGAGAAGAGGAAAGTGTTGCCTAGCTTCCTAAAGCCAATCAAAATGTACTGAAAAGATCTTTACATATTCTTTTTTTTTATAAGAGTAGCAGTCATGGACAGAATATTTGAATAATGGTATGCAGATGGTAGGGTCATGGAAATCTGTAGATTCTACAGCCTTGAGGCACAAAAGTGCCAACAGGCTTTTCCTTGAATTTGGGGGGAGACTGCAATCTCAGATTTTGGTATCCATACCTTGACTACATCAACAGAGTAATCTTGGACTGCAAGGATGCTATCCCCCTTACGTTTTCTTCTGACTTGCAATCGGGTCTCAAATTCCACTGATCTCTAGATACCTTTCTAAGATTAGGGCTCTACTGTCTCCATGAATCCCCTATTAAAATTCAGTTTTGCAAATAATAAAACATTAACTGGAAGTGAACATCCAATTGTGACTGAGGGAAGGAAAGCCAGAGCTGGGGAAAGGAACGCTGCTCCATCCCCCTCCACCCCGTGGGTGGTCTCAGAGTCTCTGGAGAATTTCCTGTTCTCTGCTAAAAATCCCCTTTTTTTTTTTTGGTTTGTTTTTGCTTTTTCCAGTTGATTTCTCCAAAGGCTGGTGTACAACGTGCATGCAGTCATTACAAAACAGTGCAAGTTCCCTGTGTATCTGCCCTCGTATTTACCAACCAGAAATGATTGCCAGCACATGGGCCTCAAAACACGAGATTCCCAGCTAAGTCAGGCCACACCACAAAGGAGACAGAAATACTCCAGATGCCACAACCTCCTGGCACTTCGTTTTGGGTTCGAATGACTGCGCATGCGTAAGAAATACCGAGAGGTTACCAGGGGAAAGCACAGTGGCCTTCCAGGTAGTGTGGCCTAATTTCAGCTCATTCCATTCTCACCAGACCTTCCCACTAGTCCTTGCAGGTCTCCTGTCACGGTCAACCAATTCCTGGTCTGATGTGCTGCTGGCCTTGATCCCCGTGGCCATTCTTGGACAGCGTGAATCATCCTGACATCAGTCCCCGTGCAGTGCTTATAGTACCCTGTCCGTTTGGCTACTCTGTCTCCATCATCAGTGGTACCTGAAGAGGAAAAGGAAGGATTTTGTAGATACGGGCCTCATTCTCTTTGAAAGAAGGGGATATTCCTTGCTAGGAACGCTGTTGTAATTTAGACAATATTTGCTGGAAGCTCTCTGAAGGTAGACCGTATCTTTCTTAATTACCATTGAATTCCTAGCTCCTAGCCTCGTGCTGGGCATGGAGTTGGGGTTCAGTATGTGGAACTGAGTGTCGAGCCCTGGTAATAGCATTTAGCCCCGTTTTTCAGGCAATGCTGACGTATTTTGAATCCCATAAATGACTTAGGTCTTTTCTAGAAAAATGGCAGGCTCACATATCATTAAAGAACTCCAGCGACCACTTTTCTAACCCAAGTGTTTATAGAATGAGAATGGGTGTGATTCAAACTGTTTCATGGGTAAATACCAAAATCCAAGTGTGAGTACATTTTTTGTTTGGTTTTGTTTTACCATCATCTCTATTCATGACCTTTCAGCAAAGTGATTATCTGAATAGCACTGTCACAGCAAAGATAGTGGCCTATGTGTGATGCACTATGTGAGATCAGAGTATCCAAAGTACATACTAAATATGATTATGGTGTCTGAGTATTTTTAAAGAAAACCATTTAATGAACACTTGCCTGACTAGTGCCTATGATAAGAATAACTAATATTCATTGAGTGCTTACTGTGTGGTAGCTACTTGCTTTAAACACTTTACTTGTATTAATGCTTTTATTCTCATAATTTTTAAATTATTTTTTGTTTTAATTCCAGTTGGTTAACATACAGTGTAATATTAGTTTCCAGGGTACAATTTAGTGATTCAGCACTTCCATGCAACACCCGGTCCTTTACACAAGAGCCCTCCTGATTGAATCCCATCACCTATTCTTCCTATCCCACCACCTGTGAGAATGGCTAAAATCAAAAACACAAGAACCAAAAAGTGTTGGCGAGGATGTGGAGTAAAAGGAACCCTCGTGCACTACAGACTCATGCCGCCGCTGTGGAAGACAGTATGACGTTCCTCAAAAAGTTAAATAGAATTACCCTACAATCTATTAATCATGCTACTAGGTTTTTATCCCCAAAATACAATAATACTAATTCAAAGGTATATGCACCCCTATATTTATTACAACATTACTTACAATAGCCAAACTATGAAAGCAGCCCAAGTGTCCATCAATAGGTGAGTGGATAAAATACTACATAAAATACCATGTAGTGATGCTTTTAAACCTGGAAACACTCCTGTGATATGGGTGGCACTGTTATACCCATTTAAAGATGGGGACTTGGAGGCACGGAGATAATAAATAATTTACCCAAATCTATAGAACCAAACAAGGTAGAATTGAGACTTGGATAGTATGGCCTTATTTGGGTGCTTTTAACTTATTCACAGTATGACTACTATTATTTTATGATATTATTTGGGATTTCCCTTTTAAATTATTCTTTATATCTTTGGGATAGGGAAAAAAATGACTAATAATGTTACAGGTATTAAAACCCCACGAAGAGAAAGGTATTTTGCCTAAGAAAAATAAAGATTTCAATTAAATATGGAAAGCATGTCAGGAAAGATAAAACTGTTTATTTGGAATTCAGCCACGGATAAAGGACTTGGGTAAGACTGCCATCATAATAATGATCATGAGAACTTAAGTAACGGGTGACGTTCATTTCATACAACATTGCCTACTGCAGAGAAAGTCAGTGCTTTAGGTGTATTTTCTTCTGTGTAATAAGTCCTATTTTTATGAACAACCAAGTTAGTTGCCCCGAGTCACATAGGTTATAAACAGCACAGCAGGATCCCCAGTTCCAATGTATCTGACCCCAGACTTGGATTTTGAACAATCAGTCTGTCCTACTCCGCACAGTGGTGAGAGAAAACAGCCTGAAGGTTTTGTATCATTACAGCTGTATCTTGGGTACGTGGGAGAAAGGATGTTTGCTGTTTTGATGAACCTAGTAATCCTTTAAAGATATTTTCATTGTAATTATGATTGACTGTGTTATATAGGCTACTGTTGCCCTTCTAGTTTTTGTAAGAATTTGTAGTAGCTTACTGGGTGTTAGTCAT
Organism: Lontra canadensis; assembly: GCF_010015895.1. Classification (NCBI taxonomy): domain Eukaryota; kingdom Metazoa; phylum Chordata; class Mammalia; order Carnivora; family Mustelidae; genus Lontra; species Lontra canadensis. The sequence goes on from NW_022631033.1 coordinate 12,987,247, forward strand.
TGTCCAGATTTCATGCATTATCTCATTTAAATGGCCTAATGACCCTGATGAGTAGGTATCATCCACCCCATCTTACAAGCACGGGAATTGAGGCTTAGAGAGGTCATTCACTGAGTGACTTCAAAGCCCACACCCCTTAAACTGCTTCATACTAACGTTCTGCCCAATGATATTAAGCCATATGAGAGTGCTATTTTGGGAGGTCAAAAAGCATTCAGTTATTGGCAATTTCATATTACACAACCTAATTAAGGAATGGTAATTAACTTAACCCTTCCCTATACTTAACTGCTAAATACGCGGAGGGAGCACCTAATATATTTGCAAACGTAATGCATGAGAAGAAAAGAAGTCATTAAAATTTGGCAGTACCAGCGCCTTGATTAGTGTGAAGGTGTACTGATATTAATAGAAAAGGTGATTCAAGATATGTTAAAATTCATTTCATGAGGGCATATTTCATGTGCGGCATTGTAATTTTTAAAAAACTATGACAAATTTTGAGTAGGAACTAAGTAATTGAAAATGAAGAAAAACAATTCATTTCTATTAGTTTGAATATTGTCCATAAATGCATTTGCTCAAAATCACATATTATGAGTTAAAATCTGAAAACTTCAAGTACTGGCAGTAAAAATCCAATCTAAGAAAACACATATGAGTCTGCTGTTTTAAAACCCGATTTTAAAATATCCGAGGGATGGTTTAAAATAATTGTTTCAGTTTACCTGCAAACTCATGCAAATTGGCATTTATCAAGTTTGGCCGTCAGTCTAATGGTGAAGTCTGCTCAATCTCCTTGAAAAAAGAAAGAAAGGAAGAAATTTCTGATTTGGAAAATGATTTTTTAAATTATTTGTCAAGGGTTATTGTACCGTAGATGGAATCCTTAATATTTCTCTGTATGTACAGCATTTTCTATTTTCTGGAAAACGTTTTGCACAGCTCAAGTTTAAATTTGGCCATATCAAATGAAAACAGGTATGGCCTTTGGTACTTAGAAGCATCTTCCATTTTGGTGACTTACAAAAATTCTGCTTGAGAGAGAAGGGCAGTGACTGGTCTCAGCTCTCTGAATGCTGAATGAACATTGAGGGCCCTGAACATTGAAGGCCCTGACAGCTGGACCTTTTCCTCACCCTTTTACTCTTACTACAATCTCTTCTGGGGTTGTGCAGTGGGCTGCCCTTCCAAGCAGTGTCCAAATGTGGGAGGACAGAACTGGAACCATTGTCCCCACAGATGGATAGTAAACCACTCTGGAGAAGGTCCGTGCCACCTGCTAGCCAGAGATCACTCGACAGGTAGAAAGATTTACTTACCAGTTAAAAGCCTAGGTAAAAATAGCAATTTTATGATTACATGATCTGATCTTTTTTATAATTAGTTAATAGCTGGCAGATGATAGAGCATACATTTTATGAGTTTACCAAGACCATAATTTTTCCTGTTTGGGGATTTTCTTTAGTAACTGGTAATACGAATAGGGTGTGATATAAAATACTAGTGTACAGCTATATGAAGGTCATCATATGGTGAATGTATTTTATTCTTGACAAGTTATTATTATATGTTATAAGTGTTATGTAGAAGAAGTTTGGGATTCTAGCTTAAGAGACTGAGAAAGACCTCTCTTTGCTGATTAGAAAAATGCCTGTGGATTTTTTAAAAATCAACACATAATGTATTATTTGCCCCAGGGGCACAGGTCTGTGAATTATCAGTCTTACACACTTCACAGCACTCACCGTATTGCATAGCCTCCCCAATGTTCATAACGCAACCACCCTCTCCATACCCCTTCCTCCCCCCAGCAACCCTCAGTTTGTTTTGTGAGATTAAGAATCTCTTATGGCTTGTCTCCCTCCCAATCCCATCTCGTTTCATTTTTTCCTTCCTAACCCCCCAGCCCCCTACTCTGCCTCTCAAATTCCTCATATCAGGGAGATCATATGATAATTGTCTTTCTCTAATTGACTTATTTTGCTCAGCATAATACCCTCTAGTTCCTGTCATTGCAAATGGCAAGATTTCATTTCTTTTGATGGCTGCATAGTATTCCAGAGTGTGTGTGTGTGTGTGTGTGTGTGTGTGTGTGTGTGTGTACACACATACCACCTCTTCTTTATTCATTCACCTGTTGATGGACATCAAGATTCTTTCCCTAGTTTGGCTATTGTGGACATTGCTGCTATAAACATTCAGGTGCACGTGCCCCTTTGGATCACTACATTTGTATCTTTAGGGTAAATACCCAGTAGTGCGATTGCTGGGCCATATAGTAGCTCTATTTTCAATTTTCTGAGGAACCTCCATGCTGTTTTCCAGAGTGGCTGCACCAACTTGCATTCCCACCAACAGTGTAAG